>NC_059279.1:15216940-15224440 GCF_017591435.1 Portunus trituberculatus | reverse complement strand
GCCATTTTTACACTTTTCTCATATCTTTCATTTTCCTCATTTACTCCTACACATCAATCTTCCACTCCTTTTCCTTCTTTGTCTCTTTTTCTTGTTGATTTTTTTTTAATTCTAACCCTTCACTTTCTTATCTTTCCTCTTCCTTATTCTTTTTTTTATGCAAGAGGAAGAACCACACAAGGGCAACAAAAGAGAAGAGAAGTAGTAAGAACAGGAGAGGCGGTGGCAAAGTGGATAAGGTGGTGAGCGTGGGATCGGGCAGACGTCCACGCGTAGGTTCGAATCCCACCACATACAGCCTTAAAACACTTTGCCATTTGTCGAGTGGTTTAAAGTTACCTACATATCACCATGATACCCAGGTTCTAGGTGGTTACACTCAATATGAGCTTGAGTGGTGATATGGGCCCTAATATGGGTACCACTATAAATAAAATTGCTTGCGCCACTAATGGGCGGAAGCTGAACAGCACTTCCCATACACTTTTCAAGTGTGCCTACAGGCGCTATAGGCCTTACCGTAAAAAAAAAAAAAAAAAAAAAGGAATAGGTAGACAAAAAACATTACACCTTCTTCCGACTCCACTCAGGTAAAAGTGTCTAATTAAAAGGTAAATATTAGATAAGGTAAGTGAAAAATATGAGCCCCAAAGAGTGAGATGTTCCCGGAAACAGGAAAAAAGTGGCCATAAGCTGCCTGTTTAGTGTAAGGCCAGGCAATCTTCTTAATGGAGGCGGCCTTGAGGTGTGCCCAGGTAGGGAGAGTGAAAGGTGAATTAAATGTGTTGGAAGGAGAGAGAATAGTGTTTTGAGGGTGTGCATAGTGGTGGTGGTGGTGGTGGTGGTGGTGGTGAGTGGTGAGTGGTGATGTTAATGATAGTGTTTGCAGTGGATGGTGATGGTTGGTGGTAGTGCTGGTTGTGGTAATGGTAGTGATGGTGAGTGGTGCTGTTTATGATAGTGCTTGGAGTGGGTGATGATGGTTGGTGATGGTGGTAGTGGCGGTGGTGGTAACGATAACAGCAATAACTCATATTTCATCAAATAGTGACATAATTGTACTTCTTTGAGAAAAAAAAAATGATAAAGGATTAAAAAAGAAATCAATCTATTTTCAGATGCAACGTCCAATATCTTCTCCACTACAACATGTCACTATTGCACTACTAACCCCACTATTTTGTTTTCCTTTACTACTTTAAAACATCTTTCACAATAAAAAAGCTATTATTTCCTCTTGTTTTCAGCATTATCCCTAAAAGAGTCAAAACACCTTAATTTCTGGTCATTCCTTCAGCTTCAATAATCACTCACTAAACAGCTCCAATCAGGCGTAATGTTCATAGTACACATCCTTCCCTGTCCAGATGTAGAGATGATTCATAATGAGCAATTCGTGGCAAACAAGCGACACAGATGGGTAAATCGCTATCGGAGGGAATCACTTGACCAGAAAATTAATGAGTCTCTTGGCGTTATAATTACAACAGCATCGGGGTCACCTGTAACTTTTAGTGCGTAAACTTAATGAAGGTAATTAATGTATTCCGTGCCACGGGACCTCAAAGTGTTTACGTGTTTCAGGTTTATTGAAACACTTACAATTATTGTCCTCCATAGCTTGAAATTAAGTGAGTCTTACCTGACGGAACTTGAGTTTAAATACATTTAATGAGTTTATCTAGAGTGTATTTCTTAAATTCATAATTGTTAGCACTAATACTGGTTCTAGTAAATTCTAATGCTAATACTTTTCACATCATAATTCAATATAATATACACAATTTTTTTTAGCAGTAATATATTTGAATATTTATGTATCTTATGACACACAAAGAAACATGCTTCCACATATACGTAATTTACATCAATTTAAACATGCATTAAAAAGACGCACAATTTGTTCAATATCCCTTTAAAGAGGACGAATTTGAATAAAAGTAACACATTTCATAACAGACCTGAAATCACCTCCAATATTTGCTTCACATTTACTTATACAACACAGATAATTCAAAAGATTGACAATGTAATCATTACCACTTTATTCGTCACGTTTTGTGCATTCATGTCTTCTTTTCTCACATTAACACATATTTGTTCTCCTCCTCCCCTTCTCCTCTTCTATTTCTTCTTTTATATTATTTTCCACCCTCAAAATCGGTGCATTTATTTCTCATCAGTGTTTTTTTTTATGTGGCTTGTGTATGCATCTCTCTCTCTCTCTCTCTCTCTCTCTCTCTCTCTCTCTCTCTCTCTCTCTCTCTCTCTCTCTCTCTCTCTCTCTCTCTCTCTCTCTCTCTCTCTCTCTCTCTCTCTCTCAAGTTCATATGTGTACACAATAACTCTCTTGTCCAGTCATGCAGTGTGTGTGTGTGTATGTGTGTGTGTGTGTGTGTGTGTGTGTGTGTGTGTGTGTGTGTGTGTGTGTGTGTGTGTGTGTGTGTGTGTGTGTGTGTGTGTGTGTGTGTGTGTGTGTGTGTGTGTGAGTGCGCTGATTGCCATGTGATTCAGCTCTTCAGCGACACAACCGCTCCATGCACGTACGTATTCAGCTAATGACAATGATACGCTTCGTTTTGCCCTTACAGTTGAGAAGACACGCCTGACACACACCTGACACACTCTCGAAACACACCTGACACACACCTGACACCCTGCAAATGGCCTGGAATACGTATCGGTGTCCCTGCCTCAGTGATTGCAGGTGAGGAAGGACTGGTGACTCAGGGACGGAGATTAATATCCTTGGTTTTCATCTAGAGGTTGTGAAAGATGGCCAAGATCATAAAGGTGAGGAGCGGACTCTTAAATTTGTTACTCATATGAAGTTGAAAGGAAAGTGTCTCTAATTATTTGTCATATTTTAATTTGATTTTTATTATAATATGTTTATTTAATTTTATCAATTTTTTTTGTTATTTGTTCATTTTCATTTCATTTTGTTTATTCTTTTATTGTTTTTTTATTTGATTCATTTATTTATTCTTTTATTCTTATTTTCTAATTAAGGGTTGACTCATACTTGTCTCTCTCATAATGTTAATTGGGATATTGTTTATTTATTTATTTTATCTTCATCTATTCATTTCTCTTACTACATTTCATCTTATTTTTCATACTTATCTTACTATTATTATCTTATTTATTCTATACGTTCACTTATTTTCATTTATCTTACTTTATTCATTTTTATTTCTATCTATCTACTTCTTTATGTGTATTTGTATAGGTGTATTTGATATATTGTTTGCTTTCATGTCTGTCTCTGCTTTTCTGTGTATTTCTATCTGCCTGCCTGTCTGTCGATCGTCTGGGTGTCTATCATGTTTGTTTTCTTTAGCGTCTGTCTGTTTGTATGTAGAACTGTCTTTCTTTTCCCTGCTATGCTCATAATATTGGTTCTAGTTAAAGATCATGAAATTCTGTAATCTATATAAACTTCTTCCTTTGTGTATTTCAAGTAATTTCTTTTATTTCCTTCCTTTATTTCTAAACCTGCTGGAGGACTGGCAACTAAGTGGACGTGTTTTAGTCGTTTCTGTTAGCCTTGCTCGGATTTCTCTTCTTACATAGAAAAAAAAAAGACTTTTCTGTTGATGTAGAAAATAAGAATATGAATAAAAACGAAGTAATATATAAGTAATTTAGGATAGATAGATAATTCCTCAAAATAGTATAGAAAACACGTCATTTCTGGGGTTCGAATCTATATTTAGTGGCATTCGTCGTATCTTCTTTTCTTTGCTGACGCTGCGGCGGAAAGTTGCGGCTGTGAAAAAAAAAAACTTCCAGGAACTTTCTTTAAAATCCAGGACAAAGAAGAAGAAAAGCGAGAAGGAGGAAAAGGAGGAGGAGGAGGAGGAGAAGAAGAAGCGGAGGTAGGAGGAAGAGAAGAAAAAAAGAAGAAATATAAAAGAGAAAAAGAAAAACCCTCCAACTATTTCTTCCGCAACTAATTCTATGTCTATATTTACCAGAACCTACAAAAAATCTCCCCCATTTCCAACCACCAAAACCACCACGCACTAGTCAAAACAAAACCACCACCACCATCACCACCACCACCACCACCTCCAGCACTCGTGCAAAATAAACCCCCCTTCAATATGACACACGCGAATTCAATCCCCCACTACCACCGGATTACAGTTCAAACAGATGACCGGTAGGGGAAAAAAATATAAAGAAAAACCACACGCATCCTCTGACTCGCCGCTCCCTTTTCACGTCCACGCAAACAACTCGCAAAGACTCAATTTACTGCACAGGGTCGGGACGTGAATAGCAAACCCTCAGCGTGGAAAGTCAAACGCTGAAGGGGAGGCAGCTGATTTTGTTCATCCTGATTTTATTTCGCTAATAACTGATGAGAAAAAAGAGAGCTGGAGAGAGAGAGAGAGAGAGAGAGAGAGAGAGAGAGAGAGAGAGAGAGAGAGAGAGAGAGAGAAAGTGCGTCGCTGAGAATCTGGAATCTGCTGCAGAGGCTTAACACGGAACCATTTGCATTCTCTCTCTCTCTCTCTCTCTCTCTCTCTCTCTCTCTCTCTGCCACGTGGAGTGTTTATCTCGTCTGAATTCTGTATTTACTCTCACGTTTAATTCCTTCGAGTTCTCCCGAGATTTTATTCACTTACTTCATGAGTTTGTGACGAATACGAGAGAGAGAGAGAGAGAGAGAGAGAGAGAGAGAGAGAGAGAGAGAGAGAGAGAGAGAGAGAGAGAGAGAGAGAGAGAGAGAGAGAGAGAGAGAGAGAGAGAGAGAGAGAAACATTCGGTGTACCTAGCCCATTTCGAATCTAAACTATAAGCAAACAGGCGCGCGCACACACACACACACACACACACACACACACACACACACACACACACACACACACACACACACACACACACACACACACACAAACCTCGAATTCCCTAAATAAAAATAGAGTAGCAACTGGACAAGTGCAAGTTAGATATTGAAATAAAAGAAAATAGGAAAACATATCAAATAAAGTAAAAATTTATGGTTTGGTTTCAAATGCAATTAATTTCTTTCGTGATGATAAATGGATTTTTTTTTTATGCAAGAGGGGAAAGTTGGACAAGGACAACACAAAACGAAAAAAAAGGCCCATTTAGTTGCCAGTCCCCTTGCAGGTTTGAGAGAGTTAGCCACGCCCCAGGAGAAATAGAAGGGATAAATGTCTTGAAAGCTCCCTCTTAAATGATGTCAAGTCTTAGTAAGTTGGAAATACAGAAGCAGGTAGGAAGTTCCAAAATTTACCAGAGAAAGGTATGAATGACTGAGAGTACTGACTAACTCTTGCATTAGGAAGTTGGACAGAATAGAGGTGAGAGAAAGAAGAAATTCATAACCACAAGCAATTTTTCCTTAGAGTTGGCGACACGACAATGCATTAAAAGTGTCTTACTATAAAGGATGCAGCCTCACAAACACCATATGCTTTCATTTATCACAACGCCCTTCTGAATACGAAACATCCACTTCGTTTCCTTTGTGCGCTTTCCACCACTAAGGATTTTTGTGATAAAGTGAATGTTATTGCACTAAAAGCTTACTCTAAAATTACTTCCACGGATTTTATGCAGAGAGAAGGCTGGCCGGAAGCGTCTTTTTCCAATCACTTACTGGAAACACCAATCATATTTTTCCTTGAATGGCTCCGTCCTTTCCTTTCCTTTCCCATAATTTTCCCCTTCACATTGCGCTTATTGCTCTACTAAAAATAACTGATTTCTCCCCACTTCCACAAATTCTTCCTTTCCACTCCTCTTCAATCCCTGCTCTCCACTCCTCTTCCTCTCCTCTTCCACTCCGCTCCTCCATCTAATCACAAACTAGAACGACGGGAAGCGAGCGATCATTCTCGGGAAACAAGCGAGAAACAAGAATGGTCGACGCTTCCATGTCATCCCTATCTCTTATGACTCTTGGGCGCTCCTTCCCTTCATCCCTTCTTCCCCTTTCCTCCTTCCATTCTCTCCCTTCCTTCATGGCCACTTGTGCGCTCCTCCTCCTCCTCCTCCTCTCCTACCTCCTCCTTCGCTAATATCACGATCATTATTCTTCACGGAAAGGCGCCAGTTCTATTCTCCCGCTATCGTATCTCTGCGTCTGTCCGTGCCTCGTCTTAGCGCCCCTGAAGACTGGCTGTTAACCTCCTTCGCCTTGCAATTGTCTATAAAGGTCTACGGACGTGTGTGAGTGTGTGTGTGTGTGTGTGTGTGTGTGTGTGTGTGTGTGTGTGTGTGTGTGTGTGTGTGTGTGTGTGTGTGTGTGTGTGTGTGTGTGTGTGTGTGTGTCTGTGAAATCTCTTCTCTTATTATTGGTGCATTAAGGAGTATTTTTCTTTGTTCCCTATGTTCACTTTGATTCTAGTTTAATGTTTGGTTTATGCTTGATATGAGTGCATCTTTCCTGCCCAGATTGCTTAGGTTAATCCTTCCAGTACTGGGACGCATTGTTACCTTGAGTTTTGGGTATGATTAGATGGTTTTATTGACATTAGGAAGGTTCTATGGACATCAGAAGATTAATTACCTGAGTCTTCGCTATTTTAATCAACACACAAGTTTCTGAAGCTGAGTAAAATCATCATATAGTAACCAGAAGGAATATGGAAACGCGTCCTGATACTAAAGACGTTAACTTTGTACCGTCATGTCCAGAATTGATGTTACCTTTTTAATTCATGCTCTGTTGGTTTGTATCTCTGAAAAAGGGTGATGATCAGGTTGTCAGGGCTTAGTTATCAAGGAAGTAGGTTTTATAGAGGGATTTAATGACTTCTTGCAGCTTCCCTTGTTTTATTATGTTCTTCTCTTATAGTCTCATGTCAGGTGGAAATGGATAGGCACTTTTCTTAAAGGGATTACCACGTGTACATCTGACGGTTTCTTGCAATTTCTTCATCGTATTTATCTCAGTACCAGGACGCGGTTTCATATTTATTCTGGTTATTATTTGGTGATTTTCTACAGCTTCAGAAACATATGGTGGGGTTAGAATAGTAAAGACTCTGGCCATTATTCTTTTGACCATAGACCTTTCCTAAATTTTAAGTGGATCTCTTTTTTTTTCATCTTTTATTGGCCTTGGCTGGTTTCTCTCTTGCATAAAAATAATAATGCAAATAAAATCATCTAATCATACCCAAAAATCAAGGTAAAAATGAGTCTCAGCACTGAAAGATTTAAGCTGTTTGTTGTTTTTCTCTCAGTGTTCAGTCTACAATGCCCCGAGCCACCAAGACTGAGTAAACATTAGTAAACTATGTGATTTTAGATTGAGAGAAATGGTTAAACAGAAATGAATGTCACAAGTATCTTGAGTTGTTGTCATGACTCCACCACTGGTCATAATAAAGCAAGGTTCACCACAGACAAGATGTTTCAGCACAGATCTGTACAATGAACTGGTGAACTTTCAGACAGCGAAGTAATTATTGTTTATTTACTAGATGTTTCTTGTATCTCATCAAAAACCTAAAC
>NC_059279.1:15184440-15211940 GCF_017591435.1 Portunus trituberculatus | reverse complement strand
TTAACATGCAATTCACTGTTCTTGTGGAATTAGTACTTGAGGCATTTGTACGTGTGTGTGTGTGTGTGTGTGTGTGTGTGTGTGTGTGTGTGTGTGTGTGTGTGTGTGTGTGTGTGTGTGTGTGTGTGTGTGTGTGTGTGTGTGTGTGTGTGTGTGTGTGTGTGTGTGTGTGTGTGTGTGTGTGTGTGTGTGTGTGTGTGTGTGTGTGTGTGTGTGTGTGTGTGTGTGTGTGTGTGTGTGTGTGTGTGTGTGTGTGTGTGTGTGTGCGTGCGTGCATATGTACAGTTCCCTCCACTTTCAGGCTCATCATCAAACGTTGCTAATGCGTGAAACGTTTACTGTGAACTTCCTACATCGACTTCAATCCAAAACAATTATCGCTAATCCCTCTATGGGCCTCCAGGGTCAAATTAGAATGGTTAGTTCACGGAAGGCGATTCACACAGCAACACACACTGATGGACGTGGTAGTAGAGGGAACTATATTTTAAGCACTGAAGTGTTTAACCCCTTCAGTATCATGACACGTTTTTATATTCATTCCGCTTACTATTTGGTGATTTTACACAGCTTCAGAAACTTACGTAGCTATTTAAATAGTGAAGACTTTGACCACTAAACTTCTGACCTCCATAGACTCTTCCTAATGTAAGTAAAATCGTCTAATCATACCCAAACTCAAGGTAAAAATACGTCCCAGTACTGAAGGGGTTAAGCTCCTAAATACTCATCCTAATAATTCGGATGGAAACATGTAACAAAGGATAAATAAAGCACAACAAGTACTAAATTAAAACACTCCCAAAAGACAATGTAGGTGCACAGAACAGTGACAAATTACACTTACTTCACAGAGGCAGGTGTGTAGCTTTCAGAGTGCCAGTGGAAGGTGAGAGGCGGGAGTGACGCGACTGAAGAGAAACGGAAGGTGTTAGAATCATGGAATGCAAACACAGTACGATAACTACAAAGCTAAATAAAGAACACTAACAGTCAAAACATACAGAGAAGTTGTCATATTCAAGGTTGTCGCATATAAGTAATTAAAACAACGCAAAATAAAAATCATAGAGAATTCATATTTGTATTGCAGTAAGAGAAATATGAAAAATTTACTCTTTCACTGACAGTCGCAATAATTTATACCACTGAAAGCAATGTACGGAATCTTTATAAGCACAGAGAACAACGAAGGGCGATAAAAAAGAATATATATCTGTCAATTTTTCACTATTTCAGTCTTTGGAGATGGTTGCAAAACAGGAAAAAAGCGTAAATTTGGGAAGATATGCAAGCAACAGTGAGTTTTTATTAATATCTACATAATCATTACTAAAAAAAAAACTTGTAATAATAAGGGAAAGCTGGTTTAACGAACATAGATGAAAAAAAATAATAAAACAATAAATAATCAGTTACGAATGACAATAAGAAAAAAGTGACATGTGCATTACCTATTTGACCTGGTGTCCCGGTCTTTCCCTAGTCCACCACGGCCCTGATGAAGAGTTAAAGACCAATGAACCACAATTTGATTGACCGCAGCAGAGGAAAAGCTGTTCCAGAAATCCACACACTATCTATCTGTTGTATGTTGTCTGAAAAATGCACGACGGTTGAATGGCTGTCTTTTTTTTTATTGTGTACTTATTAATTTTTCATGGATATTTCAAACCTCTCTCTCTCTCTCTCTCTCTCTCTCTCTCTCTCTCTCTCTCTCTCTCTCTCTCTCTCTCTCTCTCTCTCTCTCTCTCTCTCTCTCTCTCTCTGCCGCTCTTAATCAGGTGGGCACTCAACTCTAACAGACACTAAGAGAAGTACAGACAGATAACTTTGCATACACACACACACACACACACACACACACACACACACACACACACACACACACACACACACACACACACAAACATACACACACACAGTACTTTGTAGGAAAATGAAACGTCTCTACTGAAGGAAGATGACAAAAGAAAAAAAAAAAAAGAAAAAACAGGGAAAGACATAAGGACAAGAAAGAGTAATAGGAACAGAAAACGAGATAAAGACCGAGTGAAGAATAAAGGGTAGATGGAAAGAACACTAAATAAATGTACAAGTAACGAATAGATGATCACGTTTAGACTTCACGTTCTCAAATAGAAGAAAAACACGAGGAATGGAAAGCAATGTGAAAATAAAAAAAAAAAAATGGAAGGAGACAAATTGATGAAAATAATAAAGAAACTGAAAGAAATTACAAGGAAAAGAAAAACTGATAACAAGAATAGAAGGAAATTGTGTTGATGAGAATTAAAACGAAAAGGAAGAAGAGAAGAGAGGAAACAAACAGAAGAGAAGTTGGAATGAATAAAAAAGGAGGAATGAAAGAAGAAATAAGCAGAGAGAGAGAGAGAGAGAGAGAGAGAGAGAGAGAGAGAGAGAGAGAGAGAGAGAGAGAGAGAGAGAGAGAGAGAGAGAGTCCTTTCACACCTCTCTACGACCTATTTTCTCAATTTTCTTTTGTGTCTTGGATTTATTGACTTTATTGCCTCTCATCTTCTCCCTTTTATCTCCTTTATCATAATTTTCTTCCACCTCTTGCTTTCTTCTTTCATATTATATTCATTTTTGGAATTCCTTCTCTCTCTCCTCCTCCTTTCCTCCTCCTTCTCTTCCTCTTCCTCTTTTACGTTCTCCGTAGTCTGCATTTCTATTATACGTTTATATTCCTCTTCTTCCTCCCACTTCTCCTTTTCCCTCTTCCTCTTCTTTTCTTCTTCTTTCCTTTGCTGCATCTCTTACCTCGTACATTACCTTTTGCATTTCCTTCTCTTCCTCTTCTTCTTCCTCCTTCTCTTTTCTTCTTCTTCCTCCTCCTCCTTCTCCTCCTCGTCCTCGTCCTCCTCCTCCTCTTCTCAATCATCTCTCAATATGCAAATTTTCTATATATTTATCCATTTTCTTTATTCTGAAATGAATAGCTAATCCTGAAAACAACTTTCTCTACTACTACTACTACTACTACTACTACTACTACTACTACTACTACTACTACTGCCAATGTTATAAATAATGCTAGCTGTGGATTTCATTGTTAATTTTACAAACATATACAGAACTTCTTTAAAATGCATTGAAAGATACATACTACAATAGAGAGAGAGAGAGAGAGAGAGAGAGAGAGAGAGAGAGAGAGAGAGAGAGAGAGAGAGAGAGAGAGAGAGAGAGAGAGAGAGAGAGAGAGAGAACAGCAGTATTATGGACATTTGTATTGAAAAATGTCACCCAATGGTCCTCTTGGTGATAATAATTCCCTCCGCTATGCAAATTTTCCACCGCCTCTCTTTGATGGATCCGATTTGCATTCTAACTGTGTCCAGGTTCGCCAGTTTGGAATACAAGCGCCCAGTGGTGTGTGTGTGTGTGTGTGTGTGTGTGTGTGTGTGTGTGTGTGTGTGTGTGTGTGTGTGTGTGTGTGTGTGTGTGTGTGTGTGTATCCCATTATTACAAATTATCAGTCATTATCTTTCTTTTTATAGTTGGTGGTAATGACGGAGGTAGTGGTGGTAGTTGTTGTTGGTTGTTGTTGTTGTTGCAGTAGTAGTAGTAGTAGTAGTAGTAGTAGTAGTAGTAGTAGTAGTAGTAGTAGTAGTAGTAGTAGTAGTAGTAGTAGTAGTAGGAGTAGTAGTTGTTGTTATTGTTGTTGCAGTAGTAGTAGTAGTAGTAGTAGTAGTAGTAGTAGTAGTAGTAGTAGTAGTAGTAGTATGTAGCAGAAAGAAATAATGTAAGAATAAACATAATGGACCTTTATAATAAAGAATGTCTGTGATAGAAATGAATATAATGAGAAAAAAAAAAACACACACAAAGAAAATTGAATATGGTTATTGAAGAAGCTATACATGTATTAAAAAGACGCATAAAGAAAAATAAACATACGGCTGAGAACACAATTAACACAACACTAATAAACAACCTAATTAAACAAACCAAAATAAAGAAAATCGACGTAAGTTAATAGAAAAAAAAAATGAAGTTTGGGATGAAATCAACATAACGTACAAATAAAAAAACAAACAAACAGTAAACAAAATCAGACAAAAAAAAAACAACAACCAAAAGAATGTAAAAAACAAACAAACAAAAATAATAATGAATATAATCTTATAAATTACATCACTATTCACTTCGAGTACAAACAAACAAATATACAAACGAATATAAACAAACGAGCAACAATCAATCAGACAAAACTCAAAAAACGAAAGAAAACTATAACACAAGCCAAATTACAGAGCACGTACGACACTTTTCCTCTTTGGGTACGACATCACAAAATCACCATCACTAATGAATCGCCGCTTTATGAATGCATGACTGTATACGTTACCCGTTCATATGCGTGACGTTTACAGGGCTGGCTTGTTAGTGCAGATGAAAAATTAATGAACGAAAGGGGAGAAGCGAAGGGACGAAAAACAGTGAATATGGAAGCATAATAAAGAGTACCAAATTAATTAATATTCATGTTTTAAACGTATGTGAAGTTATTGTAGTTGTTAATCTGTAAGTAATGATCAAGAATATAGAAAAAGAGGAATACATAGGAATACATAGGAAAGACGAGTGACAGGAGGCCTTGCGACCTATAACGAGATCACTCGTTTACTAAACTACATGTACAGAAGCTACATACTTAGTAGGAGGTAAGGATAGAACAGATGAAGCTCCTCCCCACCCACCACTCCCTCCGGCGTCACCCGGCAAGAAATAAGACGAAAAATACACCCCGATTGCTGAGAAGGACAATCGGGGAAATTTACACAGGAAAGATGGGAAAAAAGAGAGTACTAATGTAACTACTACTATCGCTACGTAAAAGAGATATCTAGTGTAACTACTGCTCTCGCTAACAAAAAGAGATATCTAGCATAACTACTACTGTCGCTAAAAAAAAAAAAAAAAAATTATCGGAAACCATTTTCTTTATAAAACTTGTCTAATTTACTTTTGAACGTAGCTACCGTGTTAACTTGGACGACGGACGCTGGCAGCTTGTTCCAGTGTTCAACTATTCTTACGTTAAAAAAGTTTCTTCGCAAATCAGTATTAAATCGCTGTCCTTTAAGCTTCAAGCCGTTATTTCTCGTTACTGATTGCGAAAGCTCAAAAAGATTTTCATAGTCGATCCTATCTATATTTTTAAGTATTTTAAATGTTTGAATGAGGTCACCTCGGATGCGACGATCTCTGAGGGAGAACATATTTAGTCTTTTGAGTTTTCTTCATATGACAGGCCACGAATTCCGGGGATTAGTTTCGTTGCTCGTCTTTGAACATGCAAAAGAATGACAATGAAATGAAGAAAACAAAGAGAAGGACGAGGAGGAAGAGACAAGGGGAGAAGAATGATGAAAATAAAGTAAAAAACGAGAAAGAAGAAGGAAGAGGAAGAAGAGGCCAGAAAGCCAGAAGAGAAGAAGTGGGGGAGGAGGCATTTGTGATGGTGCTGGCAATGGTGGTGGTGGTGGTGGTGGTGGTGGTGGTGGTGGTGGTGGTGGCGGCGGTTGAGTGACCTTTAATAGGATATGAGATCTTGAAGGAGGTCATTCAGGGTTGTGAAGGAAAGAATTTGCTGATATAAATATGCATCATTGAATTTCCACGTGAGGTTCATAATTATCATCTTAATAAGCATTTTATTTTATTTTCCTTGCAAGCATTTCCCTCACATTTCTACATCCTCTGTTATGTATGTATGTACGTATGTATGTATGTATGTATGTATGTATGCATGTATATTTGTGCGTATGCATGTATGTATTTTACTATTTATTTGCCTACTCTTCTATTCATGAAACAATCTCCTCTGTCAACATCTAAATTTACTCGAGAGAGAGAGAGAGAGAGAGAGAGAGAGAGAGAGAGAGAGAGAGAGAGAGAGAGAGAGAGAGAGAGAGAGAGAGAGAGAGAGAGAGAGCAAAACCCTAAATTACTGAATATAAGCAACATTATTCTTTCTATTATGTAATTATCTTGTTTGCCTCCACCACCACCACTACTTCCTCCTCCTCCTCCTCCTCCTCCTCCTCCTCCTCCTCCTCCTCCTCCTCCTCCTCTTCTTCTTCTTCTTCTTCCTCCTCCTCCTCCTCCTCCTCCTCATTCTTACCCTTCACTAAATTCATAAAAGGAATTAAAGAAGAAGAGAAAAAATGTAAGAGCGTATGTACTGCGTGTGTGTGTGTGTGTGTGTGTGTGTGTGTGTGACTGCGTAGTTCTCGTGTAATCATGAATCTCTCTCTCTCTCTCTCTCTCTCTCTCTCTCTCTCTCTCTAAGACACACACACACATACACACACCGCGCAGTGTAGTGGTTAGCACGCTCGACTCACAATCGAGAGGGCCGGGTTCGAATCCCAGTAAGCGGCAAGGCAAATGGGCAAGTCTCTTAATGTGTGGCCCCTGTTCACCTAGCAGTAAATAGGTACGGGATGTAACTCGAGGGGTTGTGACCTCGCTTTCCCGGTGTGTGGAGTGTGTTGTGGTCTCAGTCCTACCCGAAGATCGGTCTATGAGCTCTGAGCTCGCTCCGTAATGGGGAAGACTGGCTGGGTGACTAGCAGACGACTGAGGTGAATCACACACACAATTTCATCATCTATAGGACAACATGTGTATTATCTTTTCCCAAAATTTTAACTTGCCGTCATTCCTAGTCTTTCTTTCCTTAGGCTTAACTAACACATGTACTAAAAATTTCATCTTTCTTTGTATTATTTTGTGGTCCATTTTCTTTTCAATGACCCCGCTATACTTTCAGAATCAGTATGCGCCAACAGGTTTTAACCCCTTCAATACCATGACACCTTTTCCTGTTATTTCTGCTTACCATATGGCGACTTTATGCAGCTTCAGAAACTCATGTGGGGTGAGTGAAATAGTGAAGACTCTAGCCAGTAATCTTCCGTCCTCCATAGACCCTTCCTTATATACATAAAATCATCAAATCATATCCAGAACTCAGGTAAAAAATACGTCAAGTGGTAAAGAGGTCAAATTCATTCTTTGTTTGTGTTTTTTCAGTACTCGATCCTAAAATTTTCTAACAAGAACCAACGAATCAGTACACATTTCTCCCTTTATACTCGTCACAACTACCCGCCATCTCTCAAATAACACAATTTTTTCCTTATTTTTATTTCTTGGTTCCTTGCGTTCTCGTCCCCTCATCCGCCACAGCTGGGAATGAAGGTGGCTTTAGGATCAAGCAAACAGTGAAACCACCTCCAGTATTTGCAGCGTCTCAGTGGCTTTCCTCCCTCGACCTGCAGGCTGGCTAGGTCGGCAAGTAAGGAGGGTGAAAGCTGCTGCAGGTAGTGGGAAATAGAGGGTTGAGGGAGAGTCCAGGTGGATATTAGAGGGTGTAAGACGAAGGAAGGATGCCAACGAGGACTGGAAGAGAGAAATGGCGGGTGAGGAATAAGAAACTTGGTGGATATGTAAGGGACGAAGAGAAGGCGAGAGCAAGAGCTTGAGCGAGAGCGAGAGAGAGAGAGAGAGAGAGAGAGAGAGAGAGAGAGAGAGAGAGAGAGAGAGAGAGAGAGAGAGAGCATGAATGAAAAGATCAGAATAGTAATGAGCACGAGAAAAAGTGAACAAGACGACAGAGAAAAGGCAAGAAGGAGCAGGAGGAGGTGAGGAGGAGGAGGAGGAGGAGGAGGAGGAGGAGGAGGAGGAGGAGGAGGAGGAGGAGGAGGAGGAGGAGGAGAAGAGAGGAGAAGGAGAAGGAGAAAGAGCTAGAGAAGGAAAAAGAAGAAAAAAGATACAAAGTTACTGGGAGAAGGCGAGGAAGATGTTAAGAATGGAGGAGGAGGAGGGAGGAGGAGGAGGAGGAGGAGGAGGAGGAGGAGGAGGAGGAGGAGGAGGAGGAGGAGGAGGAGGAGGAGGAGGAGGAGGAGGAGGAGGAGGAGGAGAGGAGAGAGGAGAGAGAGAGAGAGAGAGAGAGAGAGAGAGAGAGAGAGAGAGAGAGAGAGAGAGAGAGAGAGAGAGAGAGAGAGAGAGAGAGAGAGAGAGAGCAAAGTGGAGCGGGTTGCTGAGTGGGAGGAAGGAAAGCAAAAAGCCAGATTTCGGAGGACACGAAAGTTTTGGTACAAATAAAGATGTTGAAGAAAAAAATCAAGAAAACTAATCTCTCTCTCTCTCTCTCTCTCTCTCTCTCTCTCTCTCTCTCTCTCTCTCTCTCTCTCTCTCTCTCTCTCTCTCTCTCTCTCTCTCTCTCTCTCTCTCTCTCTAAAGAAAAATCAAGAGAATTAATCACTACATACTATTTTTTCTCTATTTCTATTTTTCTCCTCCTTGTAATTTATTCAAGAAAACAAATTCACTCACACACACACACACACACACTCTCTCTCTCTCTCTCTCTCTACAGAAAAATGAAGAGAACTAATCACTACCTACTGTTTTTCTCTTCCTTTCTTTTTCTCTCCCTTGTTCTAATTTATGAGAATAAAAAAAATGACAATAAATAAGAATCGCCGCTCTTGACCTTGTTATTATCTATCGAGTTTTCTTCTCAATCTTTCATCACATATTCCTACACGCATTTCAGTTCACTTTCTAAATTCAATTCTGTAAACATTTATCTTCCATTCAGTGATTTAATATAATGTGTTTCTTTTCATGTATGTAACGCAAATATCGAAACTAAATCTGTGAAATATTTTTAATTCTTACCTTTTTTTTAACGAGTTAATTTTTGGAAAGTAAGAAAAAATGTTTGCATGATCTGTGTGTATATTCGTCTTTTTATTATTTTTTTTTCTATTTCCCACGCGTCGCTAAGAATGTCATTAATCAAAGACAATATTTTACATTTTTCTAACTCTCTCTCTCTCTCTCTCTCTCTCTCTCTCTCTCTCTCTCTCTCTCTCTCTCTCTCTCTCTCTCTCTCTCTTCGGTTTTGATAAAATAGCTCCATTGATTTACCGTTTTCTTTTTTTAATTTGCTTTCTGTTTTATGTTTTCTTCTTTGATTTTCTTTTATTGTCTCTTCTTCTTCCTTTTTCTTTCTTTTGTCCCAGTTTTCTACTTTCTCTGTTCCCTTTTCCTTTTCATCCACTTTTTTATATATTTTATTCGTTTCTGTATTTTTTCCCTTCTTTCTTTTCTTGCTGTTTCCTTGTCTCCTTTTCTATGTTTTCCTATTTTTCCCTATGTCTTAGTTTTCCAATTTCTGTTTCCCATCCTTTCCATCCATTTTTTTTCAGATTTTTTGTTCGTTTTGTTAATCTTTTTCAATTTCCTTTTTTTTTCTTGTCGCTGTTTCCTTCTCTTCTCTGTTTTCTTATTCCTCTGTGTCCAAGTTTTCTAGTTTCTCTGTTTCATATTATTTTTTTTCATCCGTTTTTTTTCAGATTTCTATTCACTTTTCCCTTCCTCTTTTTCTCACTGCTTCCTTGTCTCTTCTCTATGTTTCCTATTTGTCTCTATGTCCGAGTTTTCTAATTTGTTTTTTTTTTTCTATTCATCCGTTTTTTCAGATTTTTGTTCGTTTCGGTCATCTTTTTCCCTTCCTTTTTTTTCTCTCGCTGTTTCCTTTCTCCCAATTTTCTAGTTTCTCTGTTTCTTTTTTCTACTCATCCATTTTCGTTTCAGATTTTATTCGTTTCAATTTTTTCCCTTTCTCTTTTTCTCACTCTTTCCTTGTCTCCTTCTCGAGATGTTTTTCTTTTTTCTCTGTCTCAATTTTCTAATTTCTATGTTTCCATTTCCTTTTCCTTTATTTTTTTTTAGATTTCTATTCGTTTCAGTGATTTTTCCCCTTCCTCTTTTTCTCCGTATTTCCTTTTCTCTTTCTCGATGTCTTCCTATTTCCCTGTTATCATATTTTCTCTTTTTTTACCATTTTCTCGTTCCCCTGATTCCAAATATGTACCGTTGGTCGTCTTTATTTTCCATTTTTTTCCTTGCTTTTACTAATTTCCCTTTTGCATCTTTTCCCGCTTGTTTCCTCCCCACTTTTCGTCTCCTCATTAGATTCACGCCCTTAACTTTTCCTCGAATTATGAATAAAAGGTAAAAAATGAAAAAAAAAACATTGACTTTCCTTTTTCTTCCCTTTTTCCACTTCCCTGCGTTGATTTTCTCCTTGGTTTCCCTGTTATCACATTACTCCCCTTTCTGTGTACGGCCTCATCTTATTCTTCGTTTCTTTCATTCTATTTTTACCCTTCCCGGACTTCTATCTTCTCGTCCTTTGCCTTATTTCTTTCCCTCCCATCAAGTAATCTCGTTTTCTTCGTATGTCTTTCATTCTTTCGGTCTCCTTTTCGACTTATTTTGTTTCACTGTGCCTTGTTTTGTTTCTCCTTTGTCATTTTTCGCATTCCTCCTCTTTTCGTATGTGTTAATACTATTATTGTTATTACTATTTTTATTACTATTATTACTGTTATTAATATTTCTTTTATCATTCCTTGTCTTTCGCTTCGGATCATGTGTGTGTGTGTGTGTGTGTGTGTGTGTGTGTGTGTGTGTGTGTGTGTGTGTGTGTGTGTGTGTGTGTGTGTGTGTGTGTGTGTGTGTGTGTGTGTGTGTGTGTGTGTGTGTGTGTGTGTGTGTGTGTTCTGAATTTTCATATATTTCTATCCCCCAACTCATCAGTCACGCCATTAGGTTTTTTTTATTCTTTCCATTTATTACATTCTTTCATTTTGTTATCTTTCATTAGGTGTTTTTTACTAATAACTTTTCAATCTTATCACGTTCTCATGTTACGATTATTTCTTTTTACCTGTAGTCTTTTTCAATTATATTCCCTCGTTATTATGTACATTCTTACTTTCAATAATTCTCCTATAACTTATTTACTTGCTTATTTAGTCTACATCTATTTCGTTTTCATTGCCTCCTATTCTTCCTCTTCTTGCTCTTCTTCCTTTTTTTCTGTCTTACATCTTCATCAGAACCATATCGTAACTTTCACTTTCTTTTTTTTTGCTTTTGCTTTCACCATAATCTTCTTCATTATCTTCATTTCTATTTTTTTGTCATCGCGTTTCTCCTTCGTGGTTTTTGTTCTCATTATTCTTTTTTCCTTTTTCTTCTCCCCTACTATCCTCCTCCTCCTCCTCCTCCTCCTCCTTCTCCCTCCTCCGTCCTCGTTCTCGTTCTCGTCCTCGTCCTCCTCTTCCTCCTCCTCCTCCTCCTCCTCCTCCTTCTCCTCCTCCTCCTTCTCCTTCTCCTCCTCCTCCTCCTTCTCCTCCTCCTCCTCCTCCTCCTCCTCCTCCTCCTCCCGTCCAGATCTCCAGGGACAGCCATGTGCCAAAGATCACCTGCCATTCTTTGCACTGATTTCCCTACAGGTTAAAACTCACTTGTTTCTCTCTCCCTCTCCCCCTTCTCTCTCTCTCTCTCTCTCTCTCTCTAGGTCATATCTTTACCATTCCAGCACTCTCCTTTGCCGGGAAGGTAATACACGTGCTGGGACAAATTGAATTACATGTATAAATATCCGATATACAGAGAAGTGAGAGAGGTGGAGTGTGAGAGTACGTGGAAGAGAGGAAGGGAGGGCGACTTGCAAACCTATTAAACAAATCCTAAAAAAAGAATAAATAAATAACGAAATTAACGAGTAGCTTTGTACATTTTCCCTAACCATTTTTTTTTCACACGCTATTTTTTTTTTCTCTTGCTTCTTTCTTCACGTCCAGGTATTAATGAGTGCATTGATTTACTTTGGAGGTTCGAAGCCGCCTGTGTTTACCCATTGTTTACCCATCCGTGGAGTGTTGAGGTGAAAGACAGGTATTGAGAGGAAAAAAGGAGGATAGGTGACGGTAAGGTGGGCAGGTGAAAATGAGCTAAACGGATGTGGTAGACAGGTGAGAGCGAGAGAGAGAGAGAGAGAGAGAGAGAGAGAGAGAGAGAGAGAGAGAGAGAGAGAGAGAGAGAGAGAGAGAGAGAGAGAGAGAGGAAGGCCGAGTACAAGACAGAGACAAGAGGGGAAAAGAACAGGAGATGAGGGACAGGTGAGTGCGGGGAGGGCGGACAGGGAGAGGGGAAGGGGGAGAGGGAGTGAGAGGGGGAGAGGTGGAGGCCTAATCGAAAGAACCCCCACACAACTTAGAACCGCCCACCCTTGTCAACACACCTCCAATTACGACGCAGGTAAAGGTAAACACGATGCCTCTTCTCTCTCCATTAGACCCTCACCTGGCAGCCTCCTCCCTTCCCCCCCTTTACACACACACACACACACACACACACACACACACACACACACACACACACACACACACACACACACACACACACACACACACACTACCTCCCGTTTTGTCTCAGCCCTCATTTCCATTTTCCCTCTCTTTTTTTCAAGATATGCCTTATCTGTACGCTCTCTCTCTCTCTCTCTCTCTCTCTCTCTCTCTCTCTCTCTCTCTCTCTCTCTCTCTCTCTCTCTCTCTCTCTCTCTCTCTCTCTATCTCTCACACACACACACACACACACACACACACACACACACACACACACACACACACACTTTCATTCCCTTTTGTTTTTCCTTTATTTCATATTTGTTTACCCTCACAACACAGTGAAGAGAAGCTCCGGGTTCATCTCTGCCTTTACATTTGACTAAGCTAAACATTTCCTTTATTTCATCCGTTGCTGGAATAAACAGACTATGGTGGGGATCTTTTTCCTTACCTCTTCTGCTAACTAGTCTAGCTTTATCTATCTTTATCTTTACTAGATATTTCCCTGCAGTCTTTAATAATCAGTGCATCTTTCTTTTCTTTTTATCTTTTTAGTTATCGTGTGTTTTTTTATCATATTGTGCATTACAAAGCCTCAAACATCAGAATGAGAGGCACAATAAGTATTTGTGTTACGAGAACGTGCTGAGTGGCTGTTGGAATAGTTTTATTTTGTTTTATTAAATTTATTACGCATAATGCGTCAAACTGGTACTTAAATAATTAACAATAGAGTAAAGGATTCAACACATATAGCTAAGCATATGTACATCAGCTAATTAGAACAGGCCGGAAAAGATCATCAGCCTCCAAATCTAGGGATGTTGGAATAGTGCATGAATAGTTAATTATCTGCTCGGTGCGGAGTAAACAAGTAATCGGAGCGTCAAGCGAGGCGACCACGACACTGAGGGCTGGACGCTGGGCAGTTCACCAACCACCACTGACGGGCTCACCCCCACCTCTTGCCCTGTCCGTCGCCAAGGCCCACGTGTCACTCACCACCGGCTTCCCTCGCTGTCTGCCGCCCTTACCATTCTGGCGGCCCTTCTTGTCACCGCGTGGACACAACACACACCACTCACCACCACAGCCCAGCGGCCCCCACTTTGATGTTTCGTGTCAAGTGACTTGTGGAGTATTGTAAATAAACTCCAGTTACGGGAACATCCTGCTTTCACTTACACACCACCATAACGTTACAGTTTGATTCTTCGCTCTATATTAACCCCTTCAGTACTGGGACACATTCTTACCTTGAAATTTGTGTACGATTCGACGGTTTTATTGACAACAAGAAGGGTCTATGGAGGTTAGAAGATTGATGGCCACAGTCTTCACTATTCTGATCCCCACATAAGTTTCTGAAGCTGTATAAAGTCAACAAATAGTAAGCAGAATGAATACAGAAACGCGTCTTGGTACTCAAGTGTTTAATCTTTGAGTCTGGTTTTCTATAGTCATCTTTCACATGGCGGGCTGCTAAACGTTAATTATTTGTTGCTTCATAGATATGCGATTATATTCAGTAAATAGTCAGTCTGGGTTTATGTATCCTTGAGACAATTACCTTTCACATGAAATACTGTAGCACCTGAACTGTATGTGCCTCAGAGATATGGAGTTACTGACGCGTTAAATACTCCAGTTTTATGTTTATCCAATGTAATTATGTCTCACGCAAACAACTGAAATACCTCAACAGTGCCTCGTGATGGAAACAGCCGCTGATACACAGAGATAAGATAGCAGACATCTTTATTTTAATTTTGTTTACATTTATATTTATCTATTTCAAACGGACCACTTTAACAATTAACTTAACCACATCAGTATCATCACACGTCTTCATATCTATTTTGGTTACTATTAGGTGATTTTATACAGCTTCAGAAACTCATGTGGGGATTGAAATAGTGAAGATTCTAAACCATTAACCTTCTGACCTCCATAGAATTTTCCTAGTGTAAATAAAATCCTCTAATCGCACCCAGGACTCATGGTGAAAATGCGTCCCAGTATTGAAGGGATTAACAATGCCGCGGGAAGGAAATAGCTGCTGATACACACACATTGAATGACAGACACGATATATACCTTTGTTTCACCTCTATACACACAATGAATGACAGACACGGCACATACCTTTGTTTCACCTCTATACCTATCCACGGTTATCTTGCACACGATTCACTGTAACACCTCAACTATGCGGCGTGATGGAAACAACCACAGCCACACACACACACACATGAAATAATAGGAAGTAAATATATCACTTTAACCTTTATTTATATCTAGCTCTGGTTATCTCCCACACAGTTTACTGCAACACCTCGACTATGCGGC
The DNA here is from genome assembly GCF_017591435.1 of Portunus trituberculatus. Lineage (NCBI taxonomy): Eukaryota > Metazoa > Arthropoda > Malacostraca > Decapoda > Portunidae > Portunus > Portunus trituberculatus. The sequence goes on along the minus strand of NC_059279.1, from coordinate 15,197,343 downwards.
GTGATGGAAACAGCTGCAGCCACATAGATATGGAACAACAGGCACGTGAAGACAACAACAACACCCCGGCTCGCATAGTTAGCGGGACTGAGGCGGAGATAATCGCATTAACAAGAGCTATGCCGTCACACATGTTATAATGGAAATTGTCGCCTCCTGTTTTCCACCTCCTGTTTTCCGCTATATTACTCAGTTGAGGTTACTCTGAATTCATCGTGTAGCAGTAAAGGCAATTGTGTTTTGGTTGGTGCGAGGTGAGTTATATCGTGAGACGCTGGTGAAGATGTGGAGGAGAATTAAGGATGGTTGTGCCGGGCTTCTTGGTGCTCCCCCCCTGATCCACATTCATCCATTTCTCTCTACCCCCACTTTCTCTCTCTCTCTCTCTCTCTCTCTCTCTCTCTCTCTCTCTCTCTCTCTCTCTCTCTCTCTCTCTCTCTCTCTCTCTCTCTCTCTCTCTCTCTCTCTCTCTCTCTCTCTCTCTCTCTCTCGTCCCTATCCAGCACACACACACACACACACACACACACACACACACACACACACACACACACACACACACACACACACACACACACACACACACACACACACACAGACACAGACACAGACACAGACACAGACACAGACACACACACGACACACGCACAGACGCACACGCACGACACGACACGACACGCACGCACGCACGCACGCACGCACGCACACACACACACACACACACACACACACACACACACACACACACACACACACACACACACACACACACACACACACACACACACACACACACACACACACACACACACAGACACACACACACACACACACACACACACACACACACACACAGATACACACACACGTGTAGCCACTGTTCACCTACAGTGAGTACACACACACACATCGAGGAGTTGTGACACACACACACACACACACACACACACACACACACACACACACACACACCACACACACACACACACTGTCACACACACTGCACACACACAGTGCAGACACACACACACACACACACACACACACACACACACACACACACACACACACACACACACACACGAGCTCCGTTTATTTCCTGATATTTTCAAGGTCTCCAGGTGAGCGTTTTTTAATCTGTAACCTCTACATATTTCATTGTTCTCCTCTAAACGGTCATTGTTTTATTGTGAGATTCTCATTTAAATTTCCTGCCTCATCCCGGGTTGATAAATGGTGCCGCAGCATCATCAGTTGCACACACTGTTCGTTGGTGTGCTGCTCGCGAGTCAGGGATGTGAGCGGTTCAAAGCAACGAGTGGGAATTAAAACAATTTCATATGCAAAATTATTTGTTCATTAATCTATTTACTAATTTATCTATTTGTTCAGTTTGAATATACTTCCCACGACCAAAACATATCAATGCATTTTTTTTTAAGTTTCAATATATATATTTGAAAAAGATTTTCATCATTACAAAATATTTCTAAAACCTGTCTTAACATTTTCAGTGCTAACAAAGTGCCACCTTTGATCATTCATATACATATGAATTTATCCAAACTTCTCGACAGTTAGCAAAACTTTGTAGAATTCAAACGAAGTCATTATCGAAAAAACAAATATATTTTTTGGGTTGTTTTTGTTCTTTTACCAAAAACTTTAGAATTCGCTGCCTGCTTCTGTATTTCCATCTTTCTACGACTTGACTTCTTTTAAGAGGGAGGTGTCAAGACATTTGTCCCTGCCTTTTGGCTGATTCTTTCAGATGTTTTAGGGAAACTGCAGTTTCAGTGGGCCTTTTTTTCTAATATTTTGTTGCCCTTGGCAGTTCTCCCTCTTGCATAAAAAATCCTATTTAGAGGACTTTCTTTTCTTTCATAAACGTGTGACTCTTTTCTTTCTGGTATTACAGGTGTTTTGAATAAGTGCAGTTTGTAACTTTCAGCTTTATAAAAAAAAATCTAATCCCCAAAACTTGCGTCACATTACAGTGTCGTCAAGTGTTGAATGTTGATCAGCATACAACACTTCTTAGAACATATTTCCTATTATCAATCACTAATAAATTACCTTAATGTCTGAATTCCTCACCATATTAATCAGAAATAAAAAAAAAATAACAAAATAATTCTTACATAAGTGAATTTAAACACCTTTTCATTATTCTTTCACCTCCACTTCAATCTGATTCAATTACTAACACTTCCTGTCCACACTCGCTTAGCTCTTGTGATGAGTTTTTCTAATTCAATTTTCACTCCCAACTTCCTAATACCCTCAGGTCCTCTTAATTCCTCTCCCCTCTTCCTCTCCCTTCACTTCAGTATTTTATGCATCTATTTAACCACTTCTCTATTTAGCTTGCCTCCATTTAACGCACCCTCTTTTCTTTTTTCCATTTCCAGTACTCTCTCTCTCTCTCTCTCTCTGTCTGTCTGTCTGTCTGTCTGTCTGTCTGTCTGTCTGTCTGTCTGTCTGTCTGTCTCTCTCTCTCTCTCTCTCTCTCTCTCTCTCTCTCCATTCAATTATTGCCATCATGTCTTTCCCCCTTCCACCCATTTTCCCATCTTTTTTATTCCTTCCTGCTTGCTAAACCTTTCCTTTTGACCTTTTGGCTCTCTCCTCTCTCTCTCTCTACCACTGCGTTCTCTTTCACCAGTAATTGTCTTTTTTATTTACATTTCCCTTTATTCATCTTCCATATTCTATCTGCTTTGCCTTGCCTCTCATTTTCCCTTATCCTGACCCTCTCTACAACTTTTTTTCCTATAACTTTCCTCCATTTCCTCTACACCACTGTTTCCTCCCTTCATTCCCTTTGTCACTTTCTGCCTCCCTAGTTTATTTCCTTTTGTTTCCATTTTATATATTTCGCAGGTACTCTTTTTCTCTCTCTTATTTTCCTGCCTTACCTGCTTCCTCTCCTTTACCTCTTTATTGTCATTAATTAATATAACATTTCTTCTCTAATTTTTCTCTCCTGATCATCTTTTCTGCGTCTCTGTGTTTCTCTCATCATAATTAAGTAACCACGGTCTGTTCTCTCTATTTTCCTTGTCCTTTCTCTGCTGCAAAAACAAAGGAGAGACTACACTTATTAATTCCGATAAAAGAAAGTTAAATAAAAGTACATCAAGACTGAGAGATAGAAACGAGGATGAAGAGATAGAGAGAAGAGATTATTTACAAATAGAGATGGTGAGATAGAGAGGAGGGATTCGACGAGAGGATATTAAAGAACAGAAAAAGATAAAGAAGTAGAGAAGATGATTGGGAGACTGAAAAGCAGAGAAAAATATTGATGGATTCTGATGAAAGGAAGAGGCAGAGGAGAAGAGGAAGAAAGTCCGCAAGGAAGCGAGAACAGAGTAAAGAGAGTACTCATAATGTGCGAGTACTCTCTTGATCATTACTGTTGTCATTACTTTCTTGCAAAAAAAAAAAAAAAATAATAATAAACTGAGAAGTAGAGATTAATTTGGTCTTTTTCGTAGTACACAAATATTGATGAGAGTGCGAAGATGATTATTAAATGCCAAAATAAGATTCTGATCATTCTTAAAGTAAATAAATAAATAAATAAAAAGCTAAAAAAGTATCTACCAGCGCACTATCTAATCCTCTCCCAATCCTCGCCTCTTAACCCATTCAGTACCACGACGCATTTCCATATTCATTCTGCTTAATATTTGGTGATTTTATACAGCTTCAGAAACTTATGTGGGATTAAAATAGTGAAGACTGCGGCCATTAAACTTCTGACATCCATACACCCTTCCTAATGTCAATAAAATGGTTTAATCGTACACAAATCTCAAGGTAAAAATAAGTTCCAGTATTGCAGAGGTTAAAAGTTCAGAATAATAACTTCTGAGAGCACAAGTATTTTCTTTTCCCTTTGTTTTTAGCTTACAGTTTTTCGGCAGCGTTATGAACCACTCCACGCTTCATAATGCAGGTTTTGATCCAAAGTAGACCTCGTTGCTGTGAAAAAGGAAGAATGCATCAGTAGAAGGCTTAGATCGGATAGAAGAGCGAGAGTTGTGGATATCTAACGAAGGGAAAGCATTGGAGTACTTATGGGAGAAAAGATTGGTGATGCCAGTGAAGGTGAAGAGTTAGAGGAGGTAAGGAAGGTTTTATATAATACGTAAGTGAAGAAGAGTTTTAGTGTTGTTTAATACCTCGAAAAATTTGACATCTCCAACTATCAAGTCGATATGTTTTCCGGATAACTGTTCCCAGGTCTTCAATGGCACTCAACTGTTCCTATCCTCTGTATTGAATATTCTCAGTCTTTCATCTACTTATATTCAAAACTGGAAACTTCATGTGTCGTATCTAGATTGAGCGGCTTATGTAAAGTTAGGCGCTATCAGCCTCTCTAGTTTCTCTTATCCGCCTACCTTCTCCAAACCCAAGCTGTTTTCACATGTATGGCGGTATTTCACTCCTAAAGCCATTTCAAACAGCGGAATCAAAAGCCATTCGTTTTATCAACTCGTCTTCTTTAACTCATTGTTTTCCGCCTCTTTCTCCTTTTACTTGAATGTATTCCCTCGTCCCACCGCCTCACTGCAAGAGACTTTCTTCTTTCTCTCATTGCTGTTCTCTCAACTCTCTAATGTATGAGTAAATCAATAATCCCAATCAATCATTCATTCTATTGTGAACTCTGGGACTCCTTGTCTTCCTCTGTATTTCTTTTTCCTTGTGGCTTTAATTTTCAAGAGGAATGCTTCAAGGAACTTATCCTCTTTTTTTGTAATTCTATATGGCATTGAGTAGATCCTTGAACAATGATCCTCTTACATAAAAACAATAATAATTTTTTTTTAATTATCCCAAAACTATTACATATGAAAATTTTAACCACGATTCACTCTCTCCACTCGCTATTCCCTGCCTATATATTATTCATCTTATTACTGTTTTGTAGTAGAAGGATTTGTTCACCCCATTCTCTACGTCACCGAACTCCATTAGGTTCCAGGAGTGGTTGGACTATAATCTCTCTCTCTCTCTCTCTCTCTCTCTCTCTCTCTCTCTCTCTCTCTCTCTCTCTCTCTCTCTCTCTCTCTCTCTCTCTCTCTCACTTCCGTCTCCGTCTTCACCGCGTTCGTCTATTCCGCCTTCCCTAATAACCATCCTCCTCCTCCTCCTCCTCCTCCTCCTCCTCCTCCTCCTCCTCCTCCTCCTCCTCCTCCTCCTCCTCCTCCTCCTCCTCCTCCTCCTCCTCCTCCTCCTCCTCCTCCTCCTCCTCCTCCTCCTCCTCCTCCTCCTCCTCCTCCTCCTCCTCCTCCTCCTCTTCTTCCTCCTCTTTTCAATATGAACTCCTTACATCAATATCCATCTCTCTCTCTCTCTCTCTCTCTCTCTCTGGATCCCCACATACACCTCTTTTGCTTTTAACTTCAGATTTACTATAATTTTCTCTGTGTTCTTCTTTTCACGACAATGGAGAGTGAAGTCAAATTTTCCAAAGCGTCTCCCTGAAATATGAATCTATAAAGGAGACACAATAACGTTCCAGAAGAAAAGAGAGGGAAAAAAGACAAACAGGGGCAAAAAAGAACTTATGGAAATGAATGTGCTAATCACTTTTCTTCCCTCCTACTCTGAATTCTTGCAGGGGGAGAGAGAGAGAGAGAGAGAGAGAGAGAGAGAGAGAGAGAGAGAGAGAGAGAGAGAGAGAGAGAGAGAGAGAGAGAGAGAGAGAGAGAGAGAGAGAGAGAGAGAGAGAGAGAGAGAGAGAGAGAGAGAGAGAGAGAGAGAGAGAGAGAGAGAGAGAGAGAGAGAGAGAGAGAGAGAGAGAGAGAGAGAGAGAGAGAGAGAGAGAGAGAGAGAGAGAGAGAGAGAGAGAGAGAGATACATCAACAAAATCAAACAAAAAGATGAAGCAGAACTATGAACGATGTAACTAAATGAAGCAGTACAAAAACTAAGATAAACACACACACACACACACACACACACACACACACACACACACACACACACACACACACACTCTGAAACACGGATGCACTTCCCTCTCTTTCTTAATATCGCACCAAAACATTTTCAGAAGTTCCTCTCTGGGCAGTAATTAAACACAGTCTCTCATTCAGGCTACCCCAAACACTGGACTCATAAATATTCAACACGTAATTTGCACAGCGCCTTGATAACTGTCTGCTTCGGGGTCACAAAGGCAAGGACGACTGTGTTCCTGCGTCTGCAATTACGTTTCTTGTCGGGGAAGGAGAAGAAGAAGCCCCACGAGCCACCTCTTGTTGTGACGCCGAAGGTACGGATTTATAAACGCTTTCTGCTTCTCTCCTGGTCCCTGAAGCGCGTGGATAAAAAAGCGGGAACCTCCATAAACACTTTTAATTGCTCCTAAACGCAAATTTACAACACGTTCAATGGAGTGATGAGGAAAAGCAGCACGGTTCGTTAACTTTCAATGCCACGGGACACTTTTCTAGCTTAATCATCTTCTTGTTTACTAGTTTTCCTTTCACCGTGTATGTATCAGGCTGAAAAGGACGAACGTGTGAGTTTAGGCTTTTGGGATTGCGTACAGGGTTCACGTACGAAGTTATTAGTTCACGAGGAGTTGTCAGGTGAAAGATTTGGGAGAGGTGAAGACTCAGGCCTGTCATTCACCACATCCCATACAAAAGTTCGGGTTATTCCCTATAATTTAGTGAAAACCTTTGCAATTGAGAAGGGAGCGAATTTCAGCCCTGGAAAGTGACGTGTGTGTGTGTGTGTGTGTGTGTGTGTGTGTGTGTGTGTGTGTGTGTGTGTGTGTGTGTGTGTGTGTGTGTGTGTGTGTGTGTGTGTGTGTGTGTGTGTGTGTGTGTGGACGCGACCAAGTTTCCTAAGGTACCAAAAATCTTTAGGCCAATAATCCTTTCTCATCGTGCCTTCCCGGACTCCATCCTCCCCCAACTCTCATTCTCTCTCTCTCTCTCTCTCTCTCTCTCTCTCTCTCTCTCTCTCTCTCTCTCTCTCTCTCTCATCCCCTCTTACCCTCCTTTTCTCGTTCATTCCTTCTACTTCCTTCCTTCTCTCCTTCCTTCTCCTTCCTTCTCTCCCGTTCACCCTCACAAGTTACAGGAAAAAACACAAATACTGGTAATAATCTCCTTAGTGTATTGCCGTGCGTCCAGTAATTACCCGGAAATATATAGGAAAAAACAGCAACCATTAATTCACTCTCGGTAATTATTCCAGGGACCGCAATTCATTTTCTTCGACTAACTAAAAAAAAAAAAAGATCGTTTTATTAACCTTGACCACAGAGGAAATAAACCTAATGGGATCTCTCTCTCTCTCTCTCTCTCTCTCTCTCTCTCTCTCTCTCTCTCTCTCTCTCTCTCTCTTCTCTGCAATAACATCTGGGCCACACCCGCCCTAAAGAAAGAAAAAAAAAAGAGGGTCAGCATTACATCGATCCACGAGAGAGAGAGAGAGAGAGAGAGAGAGAGAGAGAGAGAGAGAGAGAGAGAGAGCAGAGAGAGCAGAGAGAGCAGAGACAGCCGTGGCGGGACAAGGTAACAGGCTGAATAGGGAAGCGAGTAATTCTGTCCATCGCAGTCTGTAGCAGTGACGACGACCTTTCCTGACAGTTCACTGGAGACCTGCATCAATATTTACACCGCTGCTTCCTTGTCCCTGCACTGGGGAGGGGGATAAACGTAAGCCTCAGTTTCTTTTCTTTGTATTTTTTAAATTTCTCTTAGGTAATGCTGGAAAAATATGAGGCTGCTTCCTTCTTTCTTTCCTTTTTCTCTGCATTGTCTTAGGCAAATTTGGAAGAATACGAGGTGTTTCCTGTAAATGTCTTGTCCGTTGGCCTTGTATTGGGGTGACAGGATCTCTTCAGGGCTGCAGTGGTGTCTCGCCGAGATTTTCGCTTCATGGACTGGTGTTATTGTCTTTGCTTCTCTTCTTTTTTCACTTCTACGTAGTGTTATGAAAGCGCGACAGGCGATCCGTGTGGCAGACTCACTGGTGCGTTGTGACTGCACGGAGCTTCCAGATATCTGTTGCCAATAAAATGAGCGTCTTAAATGTAGCTTTATCTTTGGGCAGGTTCACTGGGTTCCTCGCTTCGTTTTTCTTTCTTTTGATCACATTGCTAAAAGACAAAGTCAGGTCTCAGAAAATACGTTCCAATTCAGTGAGCCCTTTAAGAAAATGCAAATTAAGCTTCACATCCTCTGGCTTTGTTGAATAATTTGAATTTTCTTTCTAGTATTTCCAGGAAAAAAGAAGAATTTTCAATAAAATGGATAAACAAACAAATAATTCGTTATTTACTGACAGTAAAGCAATGGAATATCAATTGATCTCGCTCAAAGAGAAGATAATTACAGTGTTCTGCTTTAGTCTCAGCTTCCATGCAACTATTTCTATTCTATTCACAATTAATAAACTATGTATATATATATATATATATATATATATATATATATATATATATATATATATATATATATATATATATATATATATATATATATATATATATATATATATATATATATATATATATATATATATATATATATATATATATATATATATATATATATATATATATATATATATATATATATATATATATATATATATATATTTTTATATATTTATATATATATATATTTGATAAGAATAAAACAAGAAAATAGTTACTAATTCCACTGATGAAGAACTGTTATTCAAACGTAAGATAATATAAACCTTACTGCACTATTACTTCACCATAAGTTTTCTACATCTATTCCACTTCGACACATAATTAACAAGTGATGGATTCATATAATTAGCAGAACGATAAACTAGACACTAAATTCATGGATAAAGAATTGCTAATGAAACGTAAGAAAATACAACATAACAGAACTCTTGTTTCACTTTTCTATAATTCCTTCGACATGTGATTAATTAACATTAGACCAATTCACTTATTAAGAGTAGGCCTTCAAAACAATCACTCATTTTACCGAAGAGACCTGCAAGGCAACCAAGTGACCTTTTTTTTTTATTTTTGTTGCACTTGGCCAGCTTTCCTCTCTTACATAAAAAAAAAAAAGAATAAGTGGCAAGAAAATACAACTGCTCCCGTCCCGTTCCCTGCGACGTCTCCCCTTCGCAATGGAGTGAATTATGTCAAGGGAGTAAGAGGACACGTTACATGGAAGGGCGCTCCATAACGACCAACAATAACCTTCGCCTGGAGGAACAAAGCAGCCAGACACCAAGGAAGCCCGACTGATGCGCCGCCACCAAAATGACTTCCAATAATAATGCCATTAGAACACGCGCCCATACGTCTGGCAGGGATGCAGTCTTCTTGGGAACTTTTTTTTTCATGTCTGTCTTTCTGTCTGTCTGTTTATATTTCTATGTGGTTTTTCAATTTTTTTTATGAATTATTTATCTTCTGCAGAATTCATTGGGTGTGGGATGCATTTTTGTTTCTGTCTGTCTGTCCTTGTGTCCTGTTTCTAGATAGTTCTCAAATTTTTCTATGTAATGTTTATTATTCTTGCAGAAGTTATCTAGTGTGAGGTGCAGTTCTTTTTCGTGTCTATGTCTACCTGTTTGCCTGTCTGGCTGTCTGTCTATTTGAATGTCCGTCTCCCTGTTTGTATTTCTATATAGAATTTAGATTATTTATGTGATAATTATCTTGTAAAATTCATCTATCATGAGGGCAGGTACAGATATCTTATTTACCTATCTATCTTTTTTTTTCCTGTCTGTTCTGTCTGTCTGTCTTCCAGTTTCTATCTAACTTTGTATACTCTTTCTCTTCCTGTACGCTTTTTCATTCTTTGACTTATTTTACTATTTGATTTGTTTAATTTTTTCCTGTTGTCACTCAGTTATCACTTTCCATTTTATTAATTTTAGTGACACACATTACGTCACAGAAAAAATGCAAGTGAAACAGAGCTTTCGGTCATTTGAAACACATTAAACATCTATATAGGACCACATTACAATAACAATACAGTCAACTACCTTATATCATTCTACAAACAAACCTTTACATAAGAATAACGCGTTTCAAGAAAAGAAATAGAAAAATAATAACCGCAGGAATTACAAAAAAAACATCCTTAACACTTACTCAAAAAGCACAAACAACAAGAACAAAACACAGAGGACGGATAACAAGTACATTCAATCAGCAGCCTCACATTCAAGTCCCGCTCAGATGCCAAAGGTCATTACTGAGTGGCGAGCGAGCAGTTACGGTCCTGCCTCAATGAGAAGTGGAGTGAGGTTTGTGACAGGTCTGAGCCTCATTCACAGAGCGCGTCATAAGAGCTCCAGGCTGCCTTTCGTTGTGCAAAAGCCGGCGATCACGATTCTAACACAGGTAAAGAGGAGCGTGGATGAATGAGTGTAGGTAAATGAAAGCGACGCACATACATGCACACACACACACACACACACACACACACACACACACACACACACACACACACACACACACAGTAAAACCTTGCATTCACAGTAAATCGTAACATTCAGAATCAAATCACACTTATTGAATCAAGCAATAGTTGTGGCAAATCAGTCGAATGTGAAAAATAAACAGCACCTTCCTGTATACACACACACACACACACACACACACACACACACACACACACACACACACACACACACACACACACACCACTAACACGAAATACTGAAAAAAACTCCCTGCTTACACTTCTATACACTATTCACTTCCTTTTCATTACCCAAAGCACCACATCTTAGTCTCCAATCTTCTACACAGCCAAGGTAAGCAATCTCCAACACCTGTAAGACGTAACGGCTGTAAGTTCCCCCATTAATAAGGTGAAAATAGTGAGGCTGCTTATTACCTTAACGCTGGTAATGGGTGGTGGTCTGAGGGCGATACTGAGAAGCGTATGAACAGACTCCCCACTGAGAGAAATTTGTTAATGAGCTACATATTATGGTTTTCAGCATTACTAAAGAGCTTATTACGGACGAGGTGTAATGGATGAGAGAGAGAGAGAGAGAGAGAGAGAGAGAGAGAGAGAGAGAGAGAGAGAGAGAGAGAGAGAGAGAGAGAGAGAGAGAGAGAGAGAGAGAGAGAGAGAGAGAGAGAGAGAGAGAGAGAGAGAGAGAGAAAGTTACTATCATTTGTATCATCACTCATTGTTTTTATTTCTCAGTGTCATCACCATTACCAACATTACTATCATCATTCATTATTCTTATTTCTAAAGCTTTAAGATAGTTCCTCGCAACTTCAGCTTAATCAACGCCACTGTCCTTTTTATATGTATTAACGTTTAAATAGAGAGAGAGAGAGAGAGAGAGAGAGAGAGAGAGAGAGAGAGAGAGAGAGAGAGAGAGAGAGAGAGAGAGAGAGAGAGAGAGAGAGAGAGAGAGAGAGAGAGAGAATAAAGACACAAATTAATATACAAGCAGATAAACAAATACACAAAAAAAGTATGTAACACTCAACACCCTCACACACACACACACACACACACACACACACACCTTTCCTAAAACCAACCACCACCACCATCACCACCCATAACGACACGCAACTCCCACCCTTTGGAAACATTAATTAACGAAGAAATGAGCACTGGATGACAGAAAGGACACGAGGGGAAGGAGCAGCACGAGAGGGGTAAGTGAGGGGAAGTCGGACAGTTACACAATAGAGCAAAACGTCGAGGGGAGGAAGAGAGGGGAAGGAAGGAAGGAAGGAAGGAAGGACAGTGACAATAAATGAAAGTTGTGAGGGAAGGGTGAAGGAGGAGATGCAAGTGGATGGAAAGGAGATAACGAGATAATGGATGATAAAATGAAAAGAAGGAATGTGAGTGTTGAGTGTGTTTAAGAAGATATATAGAGCTTTGGTAAGAGGAGAAATGAAGGAGAGAAAGATAAAGGAATGATTTAGAGATAGTAAGTGATAAAGAGAATGAAAAGAGAGAAAAATGTGTAAGTGTATTTGGAAGGAGAGAGGAAAAAACTTAATTAAGGAGGAGGAAAGGAGGAAACTAGCTTTGCCATAATGAGTAAATGAGGAAAGAAAGATAAGGGAATAATATAGAGATAGTAGTGATAAGGGGAATAAGGAAAATAGATAACAAGAGACTTAAGTGTATTTGGAGGGGAAGAAAAACTGAATTAATTAGATTTAGCAAAAGGAGAAAGTGATGAGAGGGAGATAAGAAAGTAATACATGGAGACAATGATAATGAGAATAGTCTTAAGTGTATCTCAAGAAAATAAAAAAAAAAAATTAATGAGGTTTAGCAAAAAGGAGGAAAGGAGGTGTGTGTGTGTGTGTGTGTGTGTGTGTAATTCACCACGGTCATCTGCTGGTCACCCAGCCAGTCTTCCCCATTACGGAGCGAGCTCAGAGCTCATAGACCGATCTTCGGGTAGGACTGAAACCACAACACACTCCACACACCGGGAAAGCGAGGCCACAACCCCTCGAGTTACATCCCGTACCTATTTACTGCTAGGTGAACAGGGGCCACACATTAAGAGGCTTGCCCAATTGTCTCGCCGCTTTCCGGGACTCGAACCCAGACCCTCTCGATTGTGAGTCGAGCGTGCTAACCACTACACTACGTGGTGTGTGAGTGTATGTGTGTGTGAGTGTGTGTATGTGTGTGTGTTTAGCAATTGGAGAGTAGTTCAACCTGTCCTGTGTCACCCCTCCCGTTAACTGTTTCATTAGTGTCGAAATATAGAGCTGCTGCTGCTGCTGCTGCTGCTGCTGCTGTGTGTGTGTGTGTGTGTGTGTGTGTGTGTGTGTGTGTGTGTGTGTGTGTGTGTGTGTACGCGCGCGCGTGTGTGTGTATGTGTGTGTGTGCACGCCTGTGTGTGTGCCTATAT
>NC_059279.1:15159440-15179440 GCF_017591435.1 Portunus trituberculatus | reverse complement strand
CAGTAGCTTATGTGGGGGATTCAAATAGTGAAGACTCTTTCCTAATGTCAATAAAATCATCTAATCATACCTAAAATTCATAGTAACAATGCTTCCCAGTACTAAAGATGTTGAGAGAGAGAGAGAGAGAGAGAGAGAGAGAGAGAGAGAGAGAGAGAGAGAGAGAGAGACTTAATTACTCTAAGAACTAATAACTCTCAGGAAACAGTCAATTCAGTAAGTCTTTTTTTCCATTGTTTGTTGTCTTCTTGCGTAAAAAAAAAAAAAAAAAAATATGGAGGACCTTTTTACGCATCTTTACAACTGTTTTATAAAGCTATACATGAAACGGAAATTGTTAAGTGTTTCTATTCGAATTCAGAAGCACTTATGTCCGGATCTTCACTGCTCTTAAAAGGATGTAGTTGAAATAGAAGGTTTTAAGAGTGTTTCTGTAATACAATAAGATTACAAAGAAATCTTGTTAATCTGTCTCACCAAAGAATACGGTTAATAATTTCGGCAGCCTTTGAAAATAGTCGTGGTGAGAGAGCAGCGGTTTTTTGATTACAGCGTTTCCCTTTATAAATTCATTCTAAATACATAAACATTACCACGTCACAACCTCTCAACACTCACGCTTTTGTAGACCTGAGAACGTATCCTGAAACATTTAGCTCTCACCACAATTATTTACCAAGGCCACGAATTATTTACCAGGTTTCTCAGTTGTTAATAATGTAGAAATCCTGATATTCTGTCTCCACAACTATAAAAAACAACATTCTTAAAAACCCGTGTAACTTCAACTAGAAACTTTTGGATATAACGGAGGTGTGGCACGGAAGTATCTCAGATTTATGACCTCCGTTTCAATTGATATATCCTCAAGTTTCAACCGTAGAGGAAGTTCAGAGCGACACGAGCTGGGAGCCAGACGGTGAGAAAGAACTGTAAAATCCCCAGGCTCTGTTTACGCTACGCACTGCTCGTTGAGATAAATGGGGAGGCTTACAATCTGGTGGTGGATGCTCTCTGTCTCTGTCCCTCTCTCTCTCTCTTTCTCTTTATGTATTTCACACCAGAGATTCACAGAATTAAAAGGGAAAGGCTGCAGGCAGTGAAGCTCTGATATGAAAGGAACGAGAGAGAGAGAGAGAGAGAGAGAGAGAGAGAGAGAGAGAGAGAGAGAGAGAGAGAGAGAGAGAGAGAGAGAGAGAGAGAGAGAGAGAGAGAGAATATATACAATTGTTTTCAAAAAGTGTCCACACATTAATTTTCTCTCCTTCATTGACTCGAAATATCACACTGCGTCGTTATTAACATCAACATCATCAGCAGTAAAATGAAAATGCGTCACAAGAACAAGGAGAACAGGAAAAAAAAAACATCACCACTAATAACAAGAACAACGAAAAATAACAAGAACAAAGACAAGAACAAGAACAAGAAAAAGGAATAGCACTAAGAACAAGAACAACGAAAAATAACAAGAACAACAACAAAAACAAAGAAGAATAACAAAGAACACCACAACCAACAACAACAACAACAACAACAACAATAACAAAAGACCCAAACCACACAACTTGAAAAAAAAAAACAAAAAAATAAAAACAACACTGCATCAGACAACCTTTCGTATTCTCAAACACTTCTTTTTTCGCTTCCACTATTTGAAAAGGCTTCATTTGAATTGACACGAATTTTTAAGGTGTTTTTACGGTTTTAAAGGTAGAGTGACATGATTTCTACATTATTAACTGGAGAAACACTCTTGAAACCTCCACTAGTCACATCTGAAGCCTTGAAAATAAAAAAAAAATAGTTAGAGAGTAAAGCGTTTCTGAACACTGACAAATAACTGAAGTAGCATAACAAAAAAACGGCGTAGTGTCTCGAATAGAAAACGCGTAGTAAGACAAGACGGGGGAGCGAGCGTGGGCGAGGCATGTGTTGGAGTCGACGTGAATTAAGACTGCAGCGTAATTGTGAGCGTGGAAAGGCTGTTGTGTGGTGTAGCAGGCGTGTGGGACAATGAATGGTGGTGATGCGAGGGTGCGAGGGGGAAATAACTGACATTATCGTATTAGTGGAGGGTAACAATTGCAAAGAGACGGTTCAGGACACAACTAGTAGCTTTACATATTTTTTTCCATTGTGTTTTTGTGTTTTCTTTACCATTAAGTGATCTAAAGTTATATTTGAAAATGTTTCGAAAGGGAGAGAGAGAGAGAGAGAGAGAGAGAGAGAGAGAGAGAGAGAGAGAGAGAGAGAGAGAGAGAGAGAGAGAGAGAGAGAGAGAGAGAGAGAGAGAGAGGTGATATGTTTGTTCCCTTCTTAATCCCTGGGTCCGTCCTCTCAGTGTGTGTGTGTGTGTGTGTGTGTGTGTGTGTGTGTGTGAGTAAATCTCCACAACACGCACACAAAATGTTCCTCCTCCTCCTTTTCTCGTCCTCCTCTTCCTCCTCTTCCTCTTCCTCCTCCTGCTCCTCCTCCTCCTCCTCCTCCGCTCTCAATCCTCGGCTTTCATAACGCTACCATCTCCTGATTAACAAAGGTCAAGGTCATGGAGGGTAAAGGCCTGACCACACCTGGTAGCTTGAATTGTGACAAATGATGCTTAAAAGGTCAAAGTAGTAGTGGTGGTGGTGGTGGTGGTGGTGGTGAAAAATGACGTACATTGCAGAGGTTAGTACATATTTCAAGATGATTAATTTGTCCTGCTTTTCATTTTTTAGTGTCATTCATTTTCTTCTTTCATTTCTCTACACTCTTATTTTTCATCTTTTTTAACTAATGATGTTTTTCTTCTTTCTTTTCTTTTTCCCATGTTTTTGTCATACCTTTTTTTTCCTTCTATTTTCACTTTTTTTGTTTCTCTCTAAACTAACAGGTGAGGAAAATGCAAATGAAGAGCAGAATAAGAAACGTAAATGGGCTCGAATTTTCTCATTTCATTTGGTCTAATCTTGAGAAACCTAACCTAACCTAACCTAACCCAACCCAACCTAACCTAACCTAACCTAACCTAACCTAACCTAACCCAACCTAACCTAACCTAACCTAACCTAACCTAACCTAACCTAACCTAACCTAACTCAACCTAACCTAACCTAACCAAACCAAACTTAACCTAACCCAACCTAACCTAACCTAACCTAACCAAACCAAACTTAACCTAACCTTATCAAACGCAACCTAACTAAATCTATCCTAACCTAACCTAACGTAACCTCAAAAAAACTAACCTAACCAAACTAAACCTAACCTAACCTTACCAAACGCAACCTAACTTAACCAAACCTAACCAAACCCCCCCCAAAAAAAACCTAACCTATCCTTACCTAACCTAACCTAACCAAATCTAACCAAACCCAACTAAATACCTAACCTAATGTAACCCAACCCAACCTAACTTTACCTATCCTAATCCAACCTAACTTAACCTAACCTAACCTAACCTAACCTAAACCTCACCTCACCTAACCTAACTACAAATCTTCATATTTAATGCAGGAGTTAACCAGTACTCTCAATCATTCATACCTTTCTCTGGTAAACTCTGGAACTCCCTGTCTCCTTTTGCATTTCTGTCTTCCTACGACTTGACTTCATTTAAGAGGGAGGTTTCAAGGCATTTCTTAATTTTGGCTAATTCTTTACTATTTTTCAAGGGAACAAGCACTTTTGTTTTATATTTTGTTGCCATTGACTGGTTTCCATCCTGCATAAAAAAAATCTTTACACTCCACGACACAGACAACAGGAGACACAATACATGAGGCGAGACAAAACTATGCTGCTTCTTTTATCATAATACAAATCATCGTAAAATAAGAATGATCTCAGAATTGACTTACTCTCACCTTTTTCCTTCTCATTCTCTCTCATTTCACTCATTCTCTATTTTTCATGTAGGAGGGGAAAGCTGGCCAAGGGATACATAAAACGAAAAAAAAGACCCACTTAATTGCCAGTCCTTGCAGGTCAGAGAAAGCTAGCGCCTATTCATCATTTTCATTCCTATGCTATATTTTCTTTCATTATGTTCCGTTTCTTTCCTTCTCACTCTATTTTGTTCCCATTCCTTCATTTCTTCACGAGTTTCCTTCCATTCAACGCCTTTTCATTTCATTCATTTTCGCTCCTATTCCTCATATTTATCAGTATTCTACATTTTATTTAGTTTTATTCCATTTCTTTCCTTTTCACACAATCTTATTTTGTTCTTATTTTCTTATTTCTTTCTGAACTTTCCTTCCATTCAACACTATTTAATTCAATTTCAGTCATATTCGCAACTATTTCTCATATTCATCCGTTTTTTCTACCTTCTTTTCATTATAATCCATTTCTTTCCTCCACACATTGTTAGTTTGTTCCCATTTCTTCATTTTTTTTTCTCTACTTCCTTCCATTCAACTCGATTTCATTTCATTCCTTTTTTATCCTTTTCGTCATATTTATCCGCATTATACATTTTTTTTCATTATATTCCGTTTCTTTCCTCCTCATACAACCTTATCTTGTTCCCATTTTCTCAATTTTTTTCCACTTTCCTTCCATTCAACAACATTTAATTTCACTCATTCTTGCACCTATTCCTCATATTTATCAGTATTCTGCATCTTATTTCATTACATTTCGTTCCCAGTCAATTTTCATACATCCTCAATTTGTTCTCAATCCTTCAATTCCTCTATACTTCCTCTTTCTCTCAACACCATTTCATTAATTTCTCTTGAGTCCTTGGTTCTTTCCCTCTCACAAGTCATCTCAACCCTTATTGTCAGTCCTCCATCTCATCCATTCTCATTTGTACCTAATCTACCCTTCCATCATACCTCCCCTCCTATTTCATTTAATCCTTTCCTTCCTTCTACTAATCATACCAATCTCTATCCACTGCAATTTAATCTACTCCCTTTATTCTAACAACTCCTTCCACCTTCCCTTCTCTTCTAATACCTTTTCTATCCCTTCTCTATTATTTTCAATGTCTTTCTTTTATTTAATTGTGTTTCAGCGTCGCCTCATCCTCACAAGCATTTTCTTCTTTATCTACTCGTTTTCATTATCAGGAACAGTTCACACTTTTTATAACTCAGTTGCTTGAGACTAACTTGATTCTCTCTCTCTCTCTCTCTCTCTCTCTCTCTCTCTCTCTCTCTCTCTCTCTCTCTCTCTCTCTCTCTCTCTCTCTCTCTCTCTTATTACAGGTTTACGTAAAAATATTCTTTCGGCATCTCTTCATTTTAACGGTACGAGGAGTTAATAATGAGAACATTCAAATTAATTCACCCGTTCCAGCCTCTCACAGAAGCCAAAAGGGTCACTCGTCTCGTCTCGTCTCGTCTCGTCTCGTCTCTCGTCACGTCTGGTCTCATCTCGTCTCGTTTCATCTACTGGGAAACTACGAGGAAAAGTTTATGTGTACACCAACTTTTTTTCTTTCAACTTAAAACTTTTTATCTCTGAACTTCGCTCGTGTTTTCTAGCATGAAGTGTAAATATCTACTTTTTTATTTCTCAGGGAAAAGTTTGTTAATTTGAGAGAGAGATGGAGATAGACGTTTCGACGATTCTGCCAGAATGACTGCGCGAGTATGGAGACTTGTGAGGATTTGTATCGGTTTTAGCAAAATTAATCCCTTCAGTATCATGACGCGTTTTCATATTCTGGTTACTATTTGATGATTTTTTACAGCATCAGAAACTTATGTGGGGATTGAAATAGTGAAGACTCGGGCTGTTAATCTTCTAACCTCCAAAGACCCTTCCTAATGTCAATAAAATCCTCTAACATACCCAAAATTCAGGGTAAGAATACATCTCATTACTGAACGGGTTAAGGTGTTGAAATAGTTAGCTTTATGAATCTTAATATACGTCTTTCATTGTCTCCTCTTTTTTTTCTTTATGGAAAAAATACCCATTTATCATTATTTTTTTTTTAATTTCTGTTGCTCTTAGTCTGTCTCATTTATGGATCAAAATTTGTGCTGTCAGTCAGAAAGAAAAATAAAAAAAAGAACACGTGTATAAATGTTAATGAAATAAATGGCAATAGAAAAATATCACTTAAGTGCCACCGGAAAATAAGCCACAATATCAATACAAATGATGAATAAAGCTTCTATTTTTAAGCTTAGATTGAATCACTTTTTTTTCTGACCCTTCTCTTGTTATTCCCTTATACTTTTTGCTACTATTTCCTCTATATCCATATTTTCTTTGACAAATTTATTTTTTTTCACTTCCGTTACTACCTTAGGTTATATTCATTCGATTCTGTTTGATTATGTTGCGTTAAAATAAGTCAGACGAAGTTTGGTGAGGTTCCATTTAAGTTAGATTGTGTTCGGTTAATTTAGGTTGGGTTAGATTAAGTTAGGTTTTCTTGTTGCTCTTCCCTTGTACTGTTTTCTTTTTTTTTTATACGAATTTTCCTGCAGTTTTTTTTTTCATATTTCCTTACACATTTATTTACCTATATGCATTATTTCCCTCAGTCCCTCCCAGCGCAAGGCCTCGTAAAGCCTTGTTGTGTTTCAGGAAATAAAGGTGTTGGAATCCCCTCTATGAGGTTTAATGGCTGTATCCAGGACCCTCAGAGTCTCGGCACGTAACATTCCCCTTTGTTCACTTCCCCTCCCGTGACACCCTCCTTGCTTGGACCGTTTCTCCTCTAGATAGTTTCCCGCCTGGCCATTTCCTTCAGACATATTCGATACCAGTGTTATGATGGAAGAGGAATCGATACCATTATTGTTATGGATCTATCTTAGGTTCATACTAGGTTAGGTTGAGTTAGGTTGGGTTAGGTTAGGTTAAGTTAGGTTCGGATTGGGTTGGACTAGATTAAGTTAGGTTAGGTCTGGAGTGGGTTAGGTTAGGTTAGGTTGAGTTAGGAGTGGATTAGCTAAGGTTATGTTAGGTTAGGTTAGGTTAAGTTAGGAGTGGGTTAGGTAAGGTTAAGTTAGGTTAGGTTAGGTTAAGTTGGGTTAAGTTTGGAGTGAGTTACATTAAGTTAGATTAAGTTTGGTTAGGATGATATAGTTAGATTTTGATTAAGATGGATTAAATTGGTCAGGTGAAGTTAGTTCAGGTTGAAATCGGTTAAGTTACTGGTTGCATGAGCTAACTAGATATAAAGGGAAGAAATAACTGAAAGGAAAAATTAAAACAATAATAAGATATGGAGGATTGAAGGAAAGCCGAGAAGGGGAATGTCTTATGAGGGAAAACAAGAAACGCAGAAGAAAAGGCAACACAGGAATGATAGTAGGAGAAAAAAGACACGGTAGAGAATTAATTTAAGAGGAAAAACAATCAATAAGAGGAAATTCAAAGGGGATGATAGGAAATAAATAAGAAATAGCCAAGAGAAATAATCTAAGGGAAAAGGTTCTAAGGGAGCAAAGTCTAGGGAAAAATGTAAAGAAGGGGAAAACATCAAGAAGGGAAAACAATCTAAGGCAAAAAGGTCAAAGGGAAAATATTTTAATGGAAATAAAAGTTCTATTTCGAGAAAATTCTAAGGGGAAAAGATTCAAAGGGAAAAGGTTTGAAATGGAAAAGGTCCCAAAAAGGGTAAAACAGTAAGAGGGGAAACACACCCAGCCTTGCCGCGCCTTAACAGGGACACATTTCGGTGACACGAGACAGAAAATGACTCCCACGGGTGGAGGGCGAGTCGAAGTAACGGCAGGATAGTTTTTCCATTAGCTAATGCCCTTCAAAATCATTCCTCTTTTTTTCCCTGAATGGACAACTTCCCCGAGAAACGCAATTACAAAACTTGCACCACGCCAGGCACGTTGATATAAAGTAAATTTTTCTTGCTTTTCTTTGCAGAACTTCCGGGAAAGCGAAATTAAGTACAAGAGAAGAAATGGGAATGAGAGGAAGTAAGAGGAAATGGAGAAGGAGAAGGAGGAGGAGGAGGAGGAGGAGGAAGAGGAGGAAGTCGAGGAGAAAGAGGAGGGAGGAGGGAGGAAAGACTAGAGAAACGGGAGAAAAGAAGGGGAGAAGGAAAGAAGAATAGAATGGAAAAAAAAAAAAAAGTGAAACGAAGCAGTAACGGGAAGATGAAGAGAAGAGAGAGAGAGAGAGAGAGAGAGAGAGAGAGAGAGAGAGAGAGAGAGAGAGAGAGAGAGAGAGAGAGAGAGAGAGAGAGAGAGAGAGAGAGAGAGAGAGAGAGAGAGAGAGAGAGAGATATGCAACTCCAAATCATTCTCGTGAATATATTATCCATTTGAGACATTCTCCTCCTCCTCGTCCTCCTCCTCCTCCTCTTCCTCCTCTTCCTCCTCCTCCTCCTCCTGCTCCTCCTCCTCTTCTTGTTGATGCTCCTCCAAGACGTCCTTTCAGCAAGACCTTGAACTCTCTCGCGCCCTAACTGGCTGAATTTCATAATAAGACGCACTCCACGAGAGAGAGAGAGACGAGAGAGAGAGAGAGAGAGAGAGAGAGAGAGAGAGAGAGAGAGAGAGAGAGAGAGAGAGAGAGAGAGAGAGAAATTTATAGACACGCAGTAATAAGGGAAATGTCTCAAACAGAACAATAATCATAAAAGGAAAGTTGGAAAATAAGAGAAAAAAATTGAGACAGGAAACAAAAATGAAACAAAAACAAAAAAATCACTTAAAACTAACACCATTAGAAAACACGGCAAAATAAAAAAACAACAAGAAAAACAAATAAGGAAGAAACAAAATAAGTAAAAATAAAATAGACTATGAAAATAACACAAAAAAAAAGACACACACACACACACTCTCACACACACACACACACACACACACACACCTTTAACAACACTGAACATTATCGATAAAGAAGAAAAAATAATAAGCAAAACTTAAAAATAAACAAGGCTAGGATTCCCACCCCTAACTTGGTCTCGGTTCATTAAATTTTCAAGACAAGCTGAAAATTACTGCCGCTCACCTGTAATGGGTACACCTGTCCTGGGAGGGTACAGCTGAGGTACAGGTGGGGTACAGGTAGATGGATGAAAGAAGGGAAAAAATGGAAAGGAAGAAATTATGTGGAGGAAAACAAGGTAACATTAATAAAGAAAGGTTAGAAATATAAGAAAGAAGAGAGAGAGAGAGAGAGAGAGAGAGAGAGAGAGAGAGAGAGAGAGAGAGAGAGAGAGAGAGAGAGAGAGAGAGAGAGAGAGAGAGAGAGAGAGAGAGAGAGAATACATAGCTCTAATAAAGAAAGAAAGGAAAAAGACGGAGGAAAAATCATATAAAGGAAGAAAATAAAATTGAAACATAAATATAGAATAAGAAAAATAAGAGAAGAGAGTGTAAAAATGAACGTAACAATAAATAAAGTACAAGAAATACATGTAACAGATCAAGGAAGGAGAGAAAAAGGCGGAATAAAATAAAAAAAACAATCGATGAAAACAGTGAAGAAAATAAAGTAGAGGAACGAGAAAGATAGAAAAAAAAAGAGTAAAAAAAAAAGAATGAAAATTGGTAAAGACAAAAATAACAAAGTAGAAAAGAGGATAAAAATTAATAGACACAAATAAAAAAAAGAGTAAAAAGAATGAAAATTAGTAAAAAGAAAAAAATACCAGTAGATACAAGAAATATACAAATACTTTTTACATAACAAGAGTAGCAGTCCCTTTGCATAATACCAGTTAATCACCATCAGTTCTCTCGTTCTCATTCCACGCAGCCTTTCTTTATTATGAAGGAGAGTAGGTTATGAAACGACGCACTGAGGTATGTAATGAGTTAAGGTACTGTGTTGAAGGAGGAAGTGGTGGCGAGGTGGATGAAATGGTGGTACTGGACTGGTATGGGGAGTGGAGTAATGGTGATAGGGTATAGTGTGGGAGGGAGTGATGGTGTGGTCATTGGGGGTGGTATGCGAGAGATGATGGTGTGGAGGGTGGAGGCAGAGGTGGTGTGGAAAAGGAAAGGTGTGGTATGGCAAGGATGATGGTGTCGAGATTGGAGGCAGTTGTGGTGTGGAAATGGGGGGGGGTGATATGGGAGGGATGGTGGTGTGGAGGGTGGAGGCAGTGGTGGTGAGGACATGGGGGTTTTGGTATGCGAGGGATGATGTCGTGGAGGGTGGAGGCAGTGGTGGTGTGGACAAGGAAAGGTGTGGTATGCGAGGGGTGATGATGTGGAGGGTGGAGCAGCGGTGATGTAGCAAGGATGTGGAGGAATATTAATGTTGATGTGCTATTTTATCGTTTCATTTATATATTTCTATCCTTTATCTTTTATTTTCATTCCATTGTATTCGCCTTCCTTATATACATAATTGTTCTGTCTCCTCTCATAACTATTGTATTTATTTATTCATTCGAGTTTTTTTTTCACAGTAAATAGTGCTAGAGCATTTGGTAGGGCTATCACATTCCTTTATGTTATGTGTTAAGAATTCATTTTGATCCGTATAAGAATTCCCGTAAACCTTAATGAATATATATGTATCAATCTATGTAAAAATCCTAACTAAAATTATCAAATATGATATTCAGCATACACCTTTTTTACTGTCGAGAAATGTTCTATGGTGTTGAGGATTAATTTTTTGGTACATAAAAAGAAGTACCGTCATAAAGGATTAATGAATATATCAATCAATGTTGGGAGTCCTAGCTCAAAATTTCAAATACGACATCCTGCATACGCCTTTAACACTGTCGAGGAATGTTCTATGTCCCGTGCATTTTCGTTTCTAGCCACGATACAATAGAGGCTAAATTTAGAGATATACCGCAGGCACCATCACAACTCTCATGCCTTGAAACTTCATACTTCAAACACCACCAATTCTATTTGACAAGACTGAATAGCCTCAATAACCATAAAGTCTCGCAAATCATAGAGTTGATAAAATAAAGTGGGGCTACGTGTGCTGGTATGATGATCTGTCACCTCTGTAACCTGTGCTGTGAAACGCTTCTCTCTTTTCACCACAGCTATTTTCAAAGGCTGTAGACATTATAAGGCGTATTCTCAAGAGTGTTTTTCTATTCATAGGGAAGAAATATTGTTTATCCGTCCATAAAACCACAAGAACATCTTTAAAAACCGTATAGCTTCAAGTGGAGCCTTTTAAAAGTAGATGTGGTGGTGCGCAGTGTCTAAGAATAGGGTTCGTTAACGTCCCGGCCCAGCGGCGTCAGGGAGCGGGCTGGCAGGCAAGACTACTCATGACTCATAACTCACAGCATACCAAGAGTACAAATCCATACACACGCAGTACCTACTCACCATGATACTGGACCGCTGGGGATAGGCTTGGATTGGTGCTAAAGTGGCCCTTCTTCGCCTGCTTCAATAGGATCAAGATAAATGTTCGGGAATACACGGGATCGGACACATAAGCCCACCACACAACATGGCCCGCGGGACTCACTGATGCTTGGCTGAAGTGAGCCGCGTTGCTTCGACTTACTGTTTCGAAGCTACTCTGTATTTTTCGATTACTTTCTTGGATTTCTAAACACTATACATCGAATTTAGGATGTTAGACGGTTTGAAATAAGTGTGAATAAAAAGATGAACGTCCATACTATAGGTAACTCAACTGAACAAAGACAATGAGAGTAAATGCACGTAATAACACTGTACATCTTTCACATAAACTCCGAACCCTGAATACTTCAATCCGCTCCCCACACTATGCATGGAGTCGTGTCAGGCGGAAGAGAGCATTCATATATTCAAGAGAGAGAGAGAGAGAGAGAGAGAGAGAAAAATGAAATGGAAGGAAATGCATATTCTAATTCAATAAACGAAATTTGCGGCTGGAGTGAGGTGTGAAGTGAGTGGATCGCATGAATCAGTCACCTCAGCTTTATTCTCCGTTGGTTGTGTGATGTGAAGATAGAGTAAGTTAGGTTAGGTTTGGTTAGTTTGAGTTGAGTTGGGTTGGGTTGGGTTGGGTTGGGTTAGTTTGGCTTGGGTTGGATTGGAGTGGGTTAGGTTAGGTTGGGTTAGGTTAGGTTAGTTTGGGTTGGGTTAGGTTGGGCTGGGTTAGGTTAACTTAGGTTAGTTTGGGTTAGGTTGGGTTAGGTTAGGTTAGGATAGGTTTGTTAGTTTGGGTTGGGTCAGTTTGGGTTGGGTTGGGTTGGGTTGGGTTGGGTTGGGTAATGTTATGATTATTTTTAAGCCAAGAAGGAATAGAACATATTATTTTATCTTCATTTAAGGTTATAATGGGTTATTTTGAAGAGAGAACAAGTTTGGATTGATTAAGATAAGATTTTTAGATCGTGTAAAGTTATATTAGATTAATTTCATTACTGCAATATATAACATTCACAACAACAGAAACACTTAGAGCTGCAAAATAACCAAGAGAAAAGCAAATTGATTAAAACAATGCACTTTTCAGAATCATCATACTATAAAGAGATGACTGCAGGACCAAACGAAACGTAGGAGTGGTTTATGATTCAGGAGAAATGAGGCAGATAGCAGTGGAAAAAATAAATGAGTTCAGGTAAGATTAGAAAAAGATTTGTTAGAGTAAGAATGTGTTTGATTTGATTATACTAGGAGAGATTAGGTTAGATTACAGTGCCTTAAATTGCCTTACTAAATGTGTTGCTTTGTCACGTTTTATATGACTTTACTCTTTCGTTTCTGGGTTAGAAACTGCTCGTCCCGCATCTTGAAGGACAAAACAAAGCATCAATGGCGAGAAGCAGCGCCCCCTCACATCAAAGGTACGAGCTGCCTTCTTCAGCACCACGCCGAGACTCACAATAATAGAGAAGAAGGCAAGAACAACAACAACAACAACAGCAACAACAACAACAACAACAACAACAACAACAACAACAAAGGAAGAAAAGAGCAGACTATAACAATAACAACAACAACAATGACAACAACAACAACAATGACAAAATCAACAGCAGTAGCAACAAAGCAAGAAAAGAGCAGACGATAATTACAACAACGAAGAGTTAGAAAACAAAAATGAATAATAACATCAACGAAGAAGAAGAAGAAGAAGAAGAAAAAGAAGAAGAAGAAGAAGAAAAGAACAACAAGAACAACAAGAACAAGAACAAGAATAAGAACAAGAACAAGAAAAAGAGGAACAAGAACAAGAAGAATAAGAATAAGAAGCAAAAAGAAGAAGAAGAGAAAAAAGAAGAAGAAGAAAAAGAAAAAGAAGAAGAAAAGAAAAACAATAAGAATAAGGAAGAAAGGAGAAGAAAAGAAAAGCAAAAGATAAAAAACACGAACAAGAACACATAAATACCAAACCGACCACTAGACAGAACTGGTTGCCTCTTATTTATTGTTGGAAACCTGCTATAAGAAAAAAAAAAATACTCGTAGCTACATTTTGCTTTCTGATGAGGCAAAGTGCAGCAGCAGGGTAACTTTATTTTTTTTACGTAAGAGGAGAAAATTGGCCAAGGGCAACATAAACCAAAAGAATAAAAAGGGCTCACTTAGTCGGCAGCCCCCTTGCAAGTCAGCGAGAGTTAGCCAAAATAAAGGGATATGTGTCTTGAAACCTCCCTCTCAGATGAAGCCAAGTCATAGGAAGTTGGAAGTACAGAAGCAGATAGGGAGTTCCATAGTTTGTGTGTGTGTGTGTGTGTGTGTGTGTGTGTGTGTGTGTGTGTGTGTGTTTAGAATTATAATAAAAAAGTGACCTTACTGTTGGTTAAACTTAGAATAACTCCACTTGGGTTCTGTAAGTGTCTCATTTTCAGTTGTTTGGATACTTCTAGTCCTCTTCCTCTTTTCTTCTTCTTCTTCTTCTTCTTCTTCTTCTTCTTCTTCTTTCTTCTTCTTTTGTTCCGGAGGTTTCTTGATACTCCTTCTCTTCTTCTTCATCCTTTTACTCCTATTTCTCTCCTCACTTTGACTAATTTAATTCAAGAGATTTTTTAATAGTCCTCTTCCTCCTCTTACTCCTCCTCCTCTTCCTCCCCTCCTCCTCCTCCTCCTCCTCCTCCTCCTCCTCCTCTTCCTCCTCCTCCTCCTCCTCCTCCTCCTCCTCCTCCTCCTCCTCCTCCTCCTCCTCCTAAATGAACCTAATTTAGCTCCAGAGGTGTTTTGATCCTCCTTTCTTGAAAGTTTCTCATTCATGGAAAGATAAACAGAATCATGCAGGCTTCCGTGAACACTTTCGACACCTTTACCCTCATGATGACGGTGGTGGTGGTAGCGATGGTAGTCGTGTTGATGGTGGTGGTAATAGTAGCCTTGGTGGTGGTGGTGGTGGTGGTGGTGGTGGTGGTGGTGGTGATGCTTTTGTCGAGTAACGTGACCACATTAATCAAACCTTTTCTTTTATCCGTAATAAAAAAACAATATACGTGTATAAAATTGGATTATATATACGCTCCTGTATTGTTGTGGAAGTATTGAATGGTCCTGTGTTTGGAGAGAGTGTGCTCATTTTACTTTTTTTTTTATAGGAGGGTCATATTACCTGTCAGTATTGGTAATAAAATGCTCATCATTCGTAAAGGAAATTGGATTTTATTTTGTATGAAACCTAAAACATTCTCATTTGTGGTTAATGAAAACACTGGCTTGATCGTGTATGTAAAAATGTGACAACTGATAATTTTCAATCAGAAGGAGTTTTTAGGGAATATTTGCCATACACATCTTGGAAAATTAGGGAGAAGCATTTGAGTATCTAACAAGCTCCTCTCTGTGAAATTTGTCATACACACCTTAAAAAAACTCGGAACAAACACTGGAGAATCTAACAAGCTCTTCTCTGCGAAATTTAAAAAGTAATTTCCAGCAAATATTTTCCCGCCAAAAAAAACTAAATCTAAGACAGAGAAGACAACCTTACTTGATCTATCGCGTGATGTAATGAATATTTACCTGAGAGAAACTAACAAATTCAACTAAGTATAACGTATCCCTGAATGAATTACGAGAGATGAAAATCATATGACCGGAGAGTCATTATACAGGGAAAATGCGATTGAAAAAAAATAGTGCATGCAAGAACAAAACCTGAAGGAGAGAGTAATCATGTCACACTTCATAGACAACCACAAAAAAGGTTTCATGTACAAGCATATAGCAAGACGTGAGGCAGCGTTCGTGGATATCATAAATCTGAGAGGGAGAAAATACAAATATAACAAACTTCATTCGGATCATAAAGAGGTTACTTGTACAAATATATGGCCAGACGTGAGGCAGCATCTTGTGACCTTATTCGTGTGCAACGCTTTAATGGAATAAGTGGTCTCGGGTCTCGGTTTTTCCAAGAGGTAGTGGAGGAGGAAGACACAGCAGCCCCAGACGAGAGAAGGGAACATCAGGACTCGCGGCGCCGTATCGATAACCTCACAAAATATACTCTAGACACTTTCCGGGTGCAGTGTGCCTTCAGGAAGCTTGAGAAAGAGGACTCCGGGGTCTTAAAACACTGCACTGACCTTGTTAACTCCAGTTTTGGCTCTTTATCGAAACTTCTTCCTAGAATTTCGTTTATGAGTGTTACACATGATTGGCTTCCCGGGCGGCTGTGAGGCGTGTGGCGCGTGATGTGACTCCTTCCCGTTCCCATGATGCGGTTTAATATTTATGGCCAAACCCTGATAGTTTCCATGCATCAAAAAGGTGTAGTGAGCCTGCCATCGCCAATTCCCCTCGCTCTGCCTTTGCGTCTCCCCAGCTGTGCCTCCTGCAGCTGACACACACACACACACACACACACACACACACACACAGACACGCACACATCAAGGGAAAGGTCGTCCTGTCTCAGCAAGAAATAAGTTTTCCATCGGCAAACTCCAGGAACAAGTTTTTAATCCCACTTTTTACAAGGCCGCAGCGAGAGGGGAGTCTCCTCTTTCGTCTTCAACATGATAGCCACTCAGCAGAGGTAAATTTACAGAATCACGCCCACCCCACTCAGGCAGATTAAGCTTTTCCTTTTCCAGTAAGTGAAACCATACACCACCTTAATATTTCGTCTTTGATACCGATTAATAAGAATACTTTGCTTTTCACCACTCTTTTATTTATATATTTTCTCGTCATTCTCAAAGCGAAAAATACAATTGTTTCGCTTTAATGTATTTTTGCAGTATTCACTCTCTAGACTAACACTTTGGCCATTATTTCTCCTACTTTTCGAGTTCTTATTTCTGTTTCGTTATTTGTTTTATTCTCCCTTTTCTAGAATAATACTAGAGCTGCTGTTTCGATCTATTGCATTTTTAGATTCTTCTTTCTCTAGACTAATATTTTGGTTACTGTTTCACCATATCTATACACGCCTTTCCGCTTTCGTCTTCCATCTTTTCTCACATCAATGCTGAATCGATGCAGTCAGATCCAGATGGTGACCCTGGAAAAGTTTCACGCCTGACGCTCTGACACAACCCTGTCATTGAAGCGAGGTGGGGCCGACACTGCTACACTGGCTGGGGTCCTCACTGGCTCGGGAGACAGGAGAGGGGGGCAGGTGGCAGAGAAAAATCCTGACTACAAGCCTGGGATATATCTTGGGACGTCCTGTAGTGTGACCAGACGCGCTCCTGAACCATTACGCTGTTTTTTTTTATTCTTTTTCACTTGCTTCATTTCAGTATATCGTTTTTTTACTTGATTTTTGACATGATTGATTGATTGTTTGACCGACTGATTTGATTTATGGCGCCGTAATATCGTGGTCATATTTCACCGCCGCAAAACGTTTGAAATATTGATACATATGAAATTATTGATATATATGAAATTACGGTATGGTAAAATATATTAAAGGCCACTAAAGATGTAAATGGTAATTGGATGAACCAAGGAAAAATAGTGTTACGAAGTGTGAAAGTTTGTATTTTCCACCTTATGATGCCCGACAAACTTACCTTTCAAAGCTACTGAAGCAATT
This sequence comes from Portunus trituberculatus, assembly GCF_017591435.1. Lineage (NCBI taxonomy): Eukaryota > Metazoa > Arthropoda > Malacostraca > Decapoda > Portunidae > Portunus > Portunus trituberculatus. The sequence continues at coordinate 15,162,571 of NC_059279.1, read as the reverse complement.
AAAACCCGATCAATGAGTCCATCACTATAATCGGGTTAATGGTGCTGAGTCAGTAAGGAGCAGTGGAATATTACTGTCACTCTATACTCTACATTATCAAAGTACAAAAGATGCCGACCATTTCAAGACACTTTCCTTAATCTTGCTTCTTTTTCACCGTACGCCTTGGCCTCTTTTTCCATTGTTGTCGTTGTTGTTGTTATTGTTGGTTATCGTAGTGGTGGCGCTGGTTCCATAGTCATACCTTTTCTTGCATGAACAAATAGACAACAACTATAACGAACGTACTGCAAACATTAAGGCAGGCAAGGTGAAAAGTGAAAGGTGACCATGACTCTCACTAAGGCGGCTGTCACTGGGCATCACCTCGAGCACCACCTGTCAGTCTCACCACACGCCAGGATCTCGCACACTCCGTCACCTTGCCTTTCTTTTTCTTTCTAGATCGCGCAGTTTTCAGGAGAGCCACGATCCATGAAGGCCGCAGATAACAAGGAATCATCACGCCGCACCAAAAACAGCCACAGGAAGCAAAAACTATCCGGGTCAAGGCCACCAGTCAAACCCGGACCTGTTTCTCCCCTTAGAAATTGGGATATCTCTTAGAAAACGGGAAACTTTTAAGGAAGACTGCTCAGAAAATACCCAGCTATGTGTCTTGTGGCTTACGAGTGACTATTTTTCCTTGCCAATGCATCGTTTTAGTCAGGCTGGAGGGGATTTCAAGGAACAGGAGATTGATGTGTTACCAAACCCACTCCATCTCGACGTCAGAAGCAGCAAGGAGTGGGACTGTGAGAGACGCGACCTGAATTATGAATGGGAAGAGGAGGAAACGTTACAATCAACAAAATTAGAAGCTGTGAAACGTTTGTAGCATTTTTATTCTTCTAAGACATGTTGAAGTTGTAAAGAATTGTGGAGGGATTTAACGAGAATACAAAGGTGTGTGTGTGTGTGTGTGTGTGTGTGTGTGTGTGTGTGTGTGTGTGTGTGTGTGTGTGTGTGTGTGTGTGTGTGTGTGTGTGTGTGTGTGTGTGTGTGTGTGTGTGTGTGTGTGTGTGTGTGTGTGTGTGTGTGTGTGTGTGTGTGTGTGTGTGTGTGTGTGTATGTGTGTGTGTGTGTCAGTGAGGCGCAAATTGTGTGGAAAACGTGTTACTGAGGATAAAAGGATGGATGGAGGGATAAATGGAGGGATAGCTGGAGAGATGGAGGAAGAAGAGAGGCAAGGAGAGAAGAAAGGAACGAAGGGCGACGTGACGGAAGAAGAAAGGGCTTAGAGGAGAATGAGATGAAAGAGAAGGAAGAAGAGAAGGAAGGGGAGTAAAAAATCGGGAAGAAGAAAATGAAGGCGGGAAGGAAGATATATGATAAAAGTGAGAGAGACAAAGACATAAGGAAACAGAGAGAAATTAAAGTTGATGAACCTTAAAGAGAGAAAGAAGAAAAGTTAATACTATTGGTGTAACTTGGAAGAATTAAAGATACATATTTTTGCTTTTCAGATCTTGTTTATTACTTAATTTGATACCAATTCATCTCTAAATAACTTCTATATTATTTTTTTTTATATAACATCACATTTTGTCTTCCCTTTCTTGATATATGAAAGTATGAATAATAGATACCAATAGAGACGACAAGGTGAATAAGCAAAGTAAACAACAACACTTAAAACAATCATTCTCTTGCAGTCCACATAACGAAAACAAGACGTGAATTGTAACTTGTTTAGACAGAGGAGAAAGGAGAAACCAATTGAAAAAGTTCTATTCACAGCCACTGTCCTGTTATTTATATAGATCTTCTACTTCTTTCACTAATGGTGGTAGATGCTGAATATAAGAGTATTCTTATCGACGATAATATAGTAGTGAAAACTTACTCATATATAATGTTTTCTGTTTGTTTTTTTTATCAAACGAATGCAGTGTAGTTTCTTTTTATGAAATGTGCGAATAATAAGAATTATCTGTATATCATCAATGATTTGAGAAATATATGTAAGTAGCAATATACCAAGAAACCGAAAAAAATAAGAGTTTGAGAAATCAGATTACTACTCTATTACAAAACAATAAAATATATCTTTTAAGAAAAAACACTTATAATTTAGGTCAACTATATATCAATTAACAATGATTTCAAAGATATACGTAATAACAATACAGTAAGAGACGGAGGAAAAGATGTAAACAAGTATATGAGATATCTGATAGTCCATTTACCACAAAACACAATAAACAGAAAGTGATGTTCAATAAATGACATAACATTTTGTATTAAAGATGTTCACTCAGTAACTCTATTTGTAAACTAACTTGTTAACGAAGGTCTTTCTTTTTTTCAGGGTTTCACTTCAATGAGCACCTGGGAACAAAGGTGTGCGTTCCCTTCCCGGAACTGCAACACACGGGGGAAAGAGTGTGCTTGTGGAGCCTTTTCCATGAAGTTGTGCCGTTGATTAGAGACGGTGAAAAAAATATATAGCTCTCGTATTTTTTCCAGTAACGCAGAGGTTAAAACTCTCTCTCTCTCTCTCTCTCTCTCTCTCTCTCTCTCTCTCTCTCTCTCTCTCTCTCTCTCTCTCTCTCTCTCTCTCTCTCTCTCTCTCTCTCTCTATATATATATATATATATATATATATATATATATATATATATATATATACAGTATATATAATCCTACACGTTTACACATATCTAGACACACGCATGAACATACGTGCACACTCTATACTAACTGATCTACCTATTCATCCATCTACGCAAACATACACACCTACTTACACACACACACACACACACACACACACACACACACACACACACACATCGCTTCCCCCACAGACACACACCATCTCCCTTTTTCTACGCACTCTCCCTGACCCAAGGGAGTAAAGCAATTCGGCCCTTCAGTCTAATAGAAAATTAATCAGGAATCCACGAGGCAGCCAGACGCAGGATATCAGCTGATGACGAACCATTCACTCCATAATCCACTTACAAACACGTCTATACACGCATCAAATTTCACTTCATTTTAGAACCACACACAAATACTGAACCCAAGAGAAAGGAAACTACTGGAGGGAGATGTGGATGTAGATTAGGTATTGGTTTTTACTATCT
>NC_059279.1:15114440-15149440 GCF_017591435.1 Portunus trituberculatus | reverse complement strand
TATTATTGTTATTATTATCATTATTATTATTAATATTATTATTGTTATTATTATTATTATTATTGTTGTTGCTGTTGTCATTATGATTGTTATTATTATTGTTAATATTTTTTTTTTGTGGTGTTCTTTTTGTTGTTAATGTTGTTGTTGTCTTTATCAGTTTCCCCGCCTGCATTGATTGTTCATGAAAGGCTATACATTTTTTCTGACATTTATGAACTCAAATTTTACTTTTAGAACAGCTCTTAGTTTAATGATAATAATAAAAAAAAACGTATTTCCGCTTAAAAGACACGTTTTTCATCTAATGCCGCATAGTTTGTGACTTACAGCAGCGTATGCTCTAGATCAATACAATTTTCCCATTTGAAAGAGAACATATTTTTTTTCACAAATCATCCATTTTTTTTCTAAGAGAAATAAAATTGTCCGCCAAAATTAAAGTCCATCCTTTGAATAGTATTATTTTCCTTTCCAAAGCAATACGATCTCCAGTTATTTTACTTTGTTGTGCTGGTTGTGTTTCTCGGCCTCTATTCTGAGTTCAGTGGTGTTGAGTGTCATGGTGGCGAGTGAAGGGAAGAGGTCAGGCATAGCGTCATAATGTTTGCAATTACTACAAGGAGTAATAAAATTTTACAATCAGATCGTTACCCGGCAAGTCAAGAAAGCCACGCGGGATAAGATTTATTGATTGCGTATCCTTTCCTTATGCAAGAAGGGCGTTGGTTTAAGCCAGCAATAAAGCGTTATAAAAAGCGGACAGCTGGACGTGCCAGTCCCCATGGGTACTCACAATAGGATCATCCAAAATATAAGATATGTTTTAGAATCTCTCATAAAACAGTTTAAATCAAAGACAGAAGAAAATACAGATGCACGCAATGATTTCCAGAGATCAGCAAATAAGATGAATGCAAATTAGAAAATACAGAATAACTCTTGGATTAGAGAGGTGAGTTTTTGTTTTCCACATCATGGAATCGGCAATAATATCATAAGTGTTTCATTTTTCAGCACTTTGATAGAAATTTTTTTTAATCTCAGGGACTCTAAAGTATTAAATTAATCAATAATAACAAAATTAACACATTATTATCATCGTTGGTATCATTATATTCTCTCGTTATTTCCAGAACAATATTTTTCAATCGACTATTCAATATGTATCATGATAAAAATGTAATGAGGTGGATAGGGAGTTTAACAATACGATACACAAAAGAGCTACAGAGCAAATGATGTAGGAGTGGACTTAGAGGATTTAACAGTGATTACTGAATTATGTAAAGAATGTAAGAGATAAATTATGGATTGTGCTTACATACTACAGGTTTAATGGCATTGATAGGGGGTTTTACGGGCAATATGCAAAAATGTACGGGCTATGTTAATGATATGAGTTGCACTAAGCAGATTAAGATGTATTATGTATTTCTGAAAGCACAAAGAAGATTTTGTAAAACTTGAAGGAATGAAATAAAGAAATGATTCACGTGATCTATGAAGAGTTATCCAATGCATTCCCACAAAAAGTAAGAAAGAATTTGAAGTGACATATAGACTATAATAAAAACAAGTAACAATCCATCACAAGTAAAACGAAGGACAAAGTGTGAAGTATGATGTACACCAAAAGAGTCTTTCCCTCTCATGCTTAAATAAACACCCACCGATTTGCCTTCGATACATTACACCCTGCGCAGATCACAAAATCCACAACACTGCGCAGAAACAAACACCGGACATGCGCACTGGCCTCTATACTTCTAGCCACGCCCTTTAAGCCTTCCACCAATCACAGCTCGGGCCAGAAGACGGTTCACGGGACGCATTAATGTTGCAAATCTTATCTGAAATCCAGACGAACATTCACACAGCGACTCTCAATGATTCATGAGGCGAGATTGAAGTGAGACATGGTGACCTCAGTGACACGTCGCCGCCAAGCACCAGCAGACGCGCATCCACCAGGCGCTTCGTCCCTGGTGAGGCTGGCGCGGGTGGCAAGACGCTGGAATGTGCTGGTGAATGGTGAAAGGATGGGGAAATTGAGGAAGATGACATATATGAGTCTCTGTCTCTCTCTCTCTCTCTCTCTCTCTCTCTCTCTCTCTCTCTCTGTGTGTGTGTGTGTGTGTGTGTGTGTGTGTGTGTGTGTGTGTGTGTGTGTGTGTGTGTGTGTGTGTGTGTGTGTGTGTGTGTGTGTGTGTGTGTGTGTGTGTGTCTCTCTCTCCATTTATGTAACCTAGAAAACTATATACCTATTTCCTTATTTCTATGTAAGAGGAGAAATCTGGTCAAAAACTACCAAACAAAAAGGCCCACCAAGATGCCAGTTCCCCAGCTGGTCCGAAAGTGTTAGCTAAAAGAACGGAATAGATGTCTTGAAACTGCCCTCTTAAATGAGTACAAGTCATAAGAAGATGGAAATACAGAAGCAGGCAGGAAGTTTAAGAGTTTACCAGAGAAAGTTATGAATGATTAAGAGTACTGGATGACTCTTGCATTAGGTAGGTGGACATAATAGTGGTGAGAGAAAGATAAAATAGTTGTGCAGAGAAGTCGAAGGAGGAGGGGACACATGCAAGATATATCCATTTCTATAATTATCTCATATATATCCAATTGCCTTCTTTTTATACAAAGTGGGGTTTTTATGGAAATTTATGGGGAAAAGGAGGTATTTTTCGGGTCTCTCCTATCTGAAAGCCCACCCGTTACGGAATCGTTACCCGGAGCAGGTAAGGTCTTCATATACTCGAACCGTGGCCAGAATTAGAATGCGTGCGCTTAGGGACCATTTGGACCCAAAAGCGAGCGTGGTCCCACTGTATTTAATCCTACTATTTATTTCATCTTATCCAAATAAAAAGGAAGCTTATAAAGGACTGTTTGTCATATACTATTCATGATGTTTGAAAAATTAGTATGTAAGGCAAATAAAACAGTGTTGAAGTGTTTCCATCTGATTATCTATACATCCATCTAGTGTATGTTTATCTAATTATCCATCCATCAATCTCTCCTATTTCTCACTTGATACCAAATGAATTACGGAATATATTTATCTAGCTTAAAACACTGAAATAAAATATTAAATAATAAATTGAAAAACTATAGTTTCATTCTAAAAGTATGTTGCAGTGATTAGGAAAGCATACATCTGTTTATATACCAAACTGTCTCTTTATAATGAAAAAAAAAAAAAGACGTCTCTTCATTGCAGATCCCTGAATATCAGGTACGGTAGACAATGCTTATAAACGACTGCTATATTTGTTGTCATACTGATAGTAATTGTTATTGTTGTTCATTATCGTTATATTGATTCAATTAATATCGTAATTTTAATAGTAATGGTAATAATAGAAAAATAAATGGTAATGATATAAATATAAACGATAATAACAGTAATAATAAAAATAATAACATATAATAATAATAATAATAATAATAATAATAATAATAATAATAATAATAATCATAATTATAAAAATAATTATAATAATAATAATCATATTGATAATAATAATAATAATAATAATAATAATAATAATAATAATAATAATAATAAAATAATAATAAAAATAATGATACTACTACTTCTACTACTACTACTACTACTACTTCTACTACTACTACTACTACTACTAATAATAATAATAATAATAATAATAATAATAATAATAATAATAATAATAATAATAATAAAAATAATAATGAAAGAAATAATAATAATAATGAAAATAACAATAATGATATCAATAGTAATAATAATAATAATAATAATAATAATAAAAATAATAATAACAATAATAATAATGATAATAATAATAATAATAATAATAATAATAATAATAATAATAATAATAATAATAATAATAATAATAATAATAATAATAATAATAATAATAATAATAGTAACAATAATAACAATAATAATAATAATAATAATAATAATAATAATAATAATAATAACGATGATAATAATTTTTTTTGAAAAATATGAAAGTAGTAAGAAGGGAATCTGAAATAGAGTTCTAAATGAATGTCATATGAAAAAAGCGTGCGAAATATTAATACATATAAAAAAAATTAAGATACATAAGGATAAAAGAAATCAAGAAAATATATCTTTACCCCTCCCTGGCTTTGAGAAATTAGCTAAGAGTCATGCGTGGCCACGGGAGAGCTGTCCAGGGTAGGTCCGGTCGTCATCAGGTGTGGCCAGGATAGCTTTGCCAGGGTAGAATTGGTTACCATCAAGAATGTCCTGTATAGGGTCCAGTCGTCATCATATTAATTTTGACCACGGAAGATTTTGCCAGGGTAAGATTTATCGTCAAGAATGTCCAGGGTAGGTTTGGTTCGTCATCAGGTGCGGCCACGAGTGTTAATGAGCGATTCTTACTTCCCTCATTAGGAGGAACTGCCCGAGGGAGTCGCCATCCTGGAACTGCCCCGTGATGAGCTGGAAGACCGGTAATTCCCCCTCGCACAGTTCGCTAGCGACGAAATTGACTGTGATGGAATCCCCATCGAAATATTCGCCTGTGTGATACTCGCCCAGCTGAGAGTCGCAAAGTGGGGAGTGGCTGTGGTGAGAGTATTCAGGCGTGGGGAACTGGACCATGGGAGCCATGGACTGTGACCGCTTGGCCATCCCTATGGCATATCTTGGCCCCGCGAACAGGCTACTCCAACACGGAAGTGGTGCCCTGCTCCTGGGCTGCACGGGTTTCCTGGCGCGCCAGCGGCGTACCTGCTCCCGGCCCCAGCGAGCGGCCTTGGCCATACTCCTGGCCACCCGCTACTGCTTCTTGGTGAGATTGATCTGACTGTAGTCGAATCGCTCTCCAAACAGAACCATTTCTTATCTCAATGGGGAGTTTTCAGAACTATTGGTTCTCACCAGGTGGCAGCAAGCACGTGTCTCCTTCGCTCTCACAGGGGTAATGTAGAACATACCTGCAGTGTCATTCTATAAACACAGAGATGCAATAAGTCGTTAAAATATATTTTTCTACATAATTCCTTCTAAGTAATTACACAGGCAAAATCAAACCCTATCCATGAACAAATGTAGAAAAATTGATTTTGTCGTGAACTGGCATTGAGGCTTGTATGATGATCTCCACATTTCCAAAAGAGTACACCCTTGATCGGAAATGTATTAATCCAGTCGGCAGTAAACATAAACACAACATGTCTGTGTCACTTAAAACTCCAACTTACTAGTTAATGAAAATAACAATTCTAATTAAGAATAGGCAATTCGAGTATCCTGGCGAGTGTTGCTGTCTAACCTAACCTGGGCTGGCCACCTGTTTAACTTAACAAACACATTGTGGGACAAATAGTTAATTCCTGCTGTAATGCCCATGTCACTATGCCATGAGGAGGAGGAAACCTTCACATATTTCTCTCTCCTCACTCTACAGCTGTGATCCTGATCTTGATCTTGATACTACAGACGACTCGGGATCACTCCTGAGCCGGGCCTTTGAATCGGCAGCTCCTGTAGACGATAAAAGAAAGGCACACAGAAAAAAAGGAAAGGAAAAGAAGAAGCAAAAGGAAACAGGGTCCTTTGGTCTAACCGTCTGTACATCTGGCACGCCACATTCTCTCCAGAAACTCCTTCACCGCCTCAATCATCCTTTCATTCGTTTCTCTACTCAGTCCCAGCAACACCACCATCCACTCCCCTCCCCGTCTTTTCCACTCTTTCGTTCCTATTATGCCCTAACTCAGTCAACACCACTTGCATCATCTCATACCTGTCTCTGGCATACTTCACACACTCCAGCATCACATGCTCCACCGTCTCGTCCTCTCCCGAGTCACACATCTGGCACACTTTGCTGCGGGACTCAGACCACCTGTAACTCCTTGCATTCACATCCATACACTGTGCCCTAGCTCTGAAGAGAGATCACCACCCAGGCTTCCATCGTACCACCTCTCATACATCGGGGCCTCTTTCACCTTGTACCATTCCAGAGTAGTCTTTCGTTCCATCCCATTCCTCCATTCATTCAGTCCCATACTCTTCACATCTCTGTCTATCTCACTCTTCCACTTCCTCGCATCCCATTCTGTTCCCACTCTGCCTCCTCTTGTCACGACCCATTCCAGCTCATTCTGATTCACCCCAGCCATTCTCACTGCCCACCCAACCTGTAGACCATTCCTCTCTGTCATTCTCATACACCTTTTCCTCCATTTGCTTCCACTTTCACTCCACAGATACACCTTCCTTGCTATTCTTGCATCATCCATTCTCTCAAGCCTAATCTTGTACCTAAGTGTCGCTTTTATAAGTCTTTCCTAAAAGAGCTCCATCCCATATCCCTCTTAAGGCTTCTACTGCCGTGTACCTCGGTGCATTCAGTGCCAGCCTAGCTACTCTACACTGCCCCACTTCTAACTTGTCAATTTCACTCTCGTTCCATGCAATCACATCCATACCATACATTATACTGGGGACAGCCACACTCTTCCACACTTCTCTCAGCACGTCATACTTACTTGCTCTCATCCTTGCCGCGCTTCCTAAACGACCCACCCACCGGTTCACCAAACTTATTTTTCATTCTTTGACTTTTCACACCCATTCGGACTCATCCACATCCCTAAGTACTTGTATTCTTGTGCCTGCTTCAACTCATTCTCTCCCAACCTCCATGCTGCATTACATTCATCCTCCGACCTATTCACAATCATCACCTTACTCTTCTCACTACTAAACCTAACTCCAAAATCTCTTCCATACCCATCAACCACATCCAGCAGACTTTGCAGCTCCTCTGCTGACTCACTCATAACCACTACGTCATCTGCATAAAGAAGCACACCTATCTTATCATTCCCCACACTCACTCCTGCATTCATCCTTCTCATTCTTGCTGCTAACTCCTCTGTGTACAGGCTGAAAAGGGTTGGTGACAAAATACATCCTTGCCTAACTCCTCTCTCACTCCTCACCCAGTCTGTTTCTATATCTCCTAAACTGTACTTAGCTCTGGTATCAACATACATGCTACGCACTATGTTGACTATCTTGGCACTCAACCCAATCTTTTCTAGGACTCTACCTAGCATTTCTCTATTCACCCTATCATAAGCTTTCTCTATATCCAGGAAACCCAAATACAATTTACCTCCATCCCTCTTTTTTCTCAATCATTTCATTCACCACAAACATGTTATCCTCAGCTCTCCTGTCCGCACGGAAACCATTCTGCTCCTCACCTAATACTCCAGCTCTTTCAATCCACTTACACAATCTGGCATTCAACACCGCACTGAACACTTTGCCTACTGTATTGACTAACGCGATCGGCCTGTAATTTTTCAACTCATTCTTACTCTTGTGTCCGCCCTTATGCAGCAGAGTCACCCTGCACTCATTCCACATTCTTGGCACTCTCTCCTCCTCCCACACCTGGTTAAAAAGCTCAGTCATCCTGTCAATCACAACATCACCTCCATTCTTATACAGCTCATATGGTATTTCATCCGGCCCTGCTGCCTTCCCATTCTTCTGCCTTTTCACACACTTCTCCACCTCCTCCCTGCTGATCCTTTCATCCAGTTCATCTGCATTCCTTCTCTCCAGTGTCACACATCCTTCTCTCGCACCAAACACCTCACCTACACCACCCACTTCTTCCCAGAACTGTCTGATTGCCTCTCTCATTCCTTCCTTCTCTGTTACAACTTCACCATTCACCTTCAAACTCTCCACTCCAACACTGTCTGCCATATTCTCACCTCTCAAGAACTTGTACCATTCACGGCCACCTTCCATGCCTTTCTCTCTTAAAGATTCAATCACACTCCTTTCACACTTTACTTTGGCCTTCACTATCATTCGCTTTGTCATTCTCTGCTGCTTTACATACATTTCCCATGCATTCTGGTACTCATTCTCTGCCTCATCACTTTCATGCCTCTTTTCCTCAGCCACCTACATTGTCTACTCCTTCTCTTTCGCTCCTTTCTAGCCTCTCTGATTTCATCATTCCACCATGGTTTACGTACTTTCTTTCTTCTTCCTACTCTCACATACCCTATCTTGCTCTCTGCAGCACTCCGCACATCCTCTACCAGTCTCTCATTCACGTGCTCCACATCATGCACCCTCCATCATCCCAGCTTCTTGCACTCAGGTCCACCTGGAAGTTTTCCCACCCTACATCTCTCAGTCTCCACTTTCTCTTCTTACTCGCCACTTTCACTTCTTTCCTACCATGCAACAGGCACTCCACAACCAGCATATTGTGATCAGACACAATATCCACCATACCATCCTCATCTATCCACATGTGTGACACAATTTCACGCATTCTTCCATTCACCAACACATAGTCTATCGCTGACTCCTGCTCCCTTGCACTCCAAGTCACACGTCCCTCAGCCAAAGTTACATTCAGATTCTCTAACTCCATTTCATCCACAAAATCCCCAAGCATCTCACCATTCCTGTTCACACGTTCTCCCAGAATTCCTACATGTGCATTCATATCACCCATCACCAGCACTCTCTCCCCTCCATGTTCTCTCACAACTCTCTTCAGTATGTCATACTTCCTCCTGTTCTCCCTCTCAGCTCTTTCACCCATGACAGTCATGTACACCACCACCAGAACCATCTTCTCCACTCTGCCCCGACCATCTGTGCACTCCACTCTCACTGCCAACACATCCTCACTGCTCTCACACGTTCCCACACCAAGCTCCTCTACTTTCAGTCCACTTTCTTTCCTATAGAGAAAGGCTACGCCTCCTCCCTGTGTCTCCTGAGTCTTACGTCCCTTCCCAATCATAGCAAACTCACATCCTTCCATTTGTACCTCACCTCTCAGGTGCGTCTCTGTAAGCCCGACTATGTCGAACTTCCATTCCTGGAGCTCCCTGGAAATATCCTCAGATTTACCCACACCCCATCCTCTCACATTAATGCATCCAATCCTCACACTCTCACTTGCCTGGCTGGTGTCTTCTTCCTGGCGTGCTTTTGTCGTCTCCCGTCACTGGTCCATCGGCTGCAGTGACCTCACCCTCACCCACTCACAGGGCCGTCGACCCATCCTGCGTCGTTCAGGTGCACGCCGTCCTTCTCATATAAGCTGAACCGGTCTACCACGCCGTCCATGTCGATAAAGGTCAGCTTGCCTTTTTTCTCCTTCATCCACTCTATCTTAATTTTCAGCAACTCCTCTTGCAGTCATCTGTTGGTGGATCTTCTCAGACGCTCGTAGAACGGGCCTTCCCTGGGTCTCTGCATGACACTCACGACGGCCACACTCATGCCCTTGCCTTCTACACTCCTTACGGCATCCACAACATTCCTCACCGTCTCATCTCCACCAACATATTCTAGGCCGTTTCCACCTCCTTGGATGATCAGCATCCCGTCCTCCATGCTGGCTGCTTCCTCCTCTACTTTCTTCCTGATGTCCGTGATCTTGGCACCACTCAGGCTGGTGCAGCCACTCCCCTCTCATCCTGCACTTCACTTGGCTGGACATCGTCTTCACCATGCTGTCTCCAATGATTCTGATGGGCGCCTTTTTTTTCTCATTTTCATGGTGTGCTGCTGTCTTGGTCCTTCTTGTCTGCTGGGCTGGGGTCCCACAACGTCCTCTTCAGTCTGGCTGCTCTTCACTTCCTTGGGGTTCTCTTCGGTCTGGATACTTTTCTCGGTCTTCTCACTAGGATCTTCTGTCTGTACACTCTTCTCTTTCTGGCACCGGTAGCTCCTCCACATGTTTCTGGTGACCTCCTTGCAGGGATCACAGAAGTACATGAGGTTGTCGTTGACCAGTGCCTTGGTCCAGTGATATGCTTAGTCTTTGCTCGATTGTTTTGCCACCTCTTGATCTTGATGAAAGCGATGCTAAAATCCCCAAGAAAATAACTATACCCATATATCACGATGTTACTGAGTAAGCTGGGTCATACTATATAGTAGTCAAATATTTTACCTTTTTCATTATCCAAATCAATAGATTTTAAAATTGTAGTATGCTGCATTTAATATACTGATAGCAAAATTACAAGGTAATCGCAAAAAATATTTCTTTTTTAACTAACTTCTCCCAAAATTATCCACAGAAGATATTTAAAGGTAGATGCAGAATGTCAACTGTAACATAATAATCGATGTTCTATGCATCTGTATGCGCCTGAGATTTCATACAACAATAATTTATCTCATGTCAGCAAGGGGCACGTAGCAAAGGTGACATCTGATGGATCAGTTCTGAAAACTTCCCATATTTTTATTTGATTGTTGGAAACACTATCAAAAAGTGAATAGTATAAAAAGTTCAGCAAAAGGATAGAAAAGATAGAGAAGAGAATAAAAGATAAAAGAAAGTGTAAACAAAATAGAAAAAAAAAACAATGTGAATGAAATCGAGTAATGATATGAAAAAATGCAAAACACTGAAATAAAAAGGAACATACACGAATTCTAAAAACAACATCAAATAAAAATCTTATGAAGACATTAGAAGAATTATAAACATTAAGAGAATACCCGATTGTGTCTTGGGGAAAAAATGTATGGAAGGATGAAACAGCGTTACTTCTGAAGAGATGACAAGTTGACCCGTGGTAAAAAAGACAAGCCCATCACGAACAAGCTTCTGACTTCTTTGTATCTCGTCCTCCTGCCATCACCCGCCTTTAGTTTTCTTGTTAAGAGCGAGTGCCGTCAATCGCCTTCCTCAATCGGATTCGGAATTTCAGGCGCGATCTTCGAGTTCTGAGGTGGGAAGTGTGTCGCAGCGAGACCACGAGAAGAGAGACAATGCAGGTGAAGAGTGTGTGGTAAAGTGAAGGCCAACAACACTCACTCACAGCAACGCCAACAGAGAGAGAGAGAGAGAGAGAGAGAGAGAGAGAGAGAGAGAGAGAGAGAGAGAGAGAGAGAGAGAGAGAGAGAGAGAGAGAGAGAGAGAGAGAGAGAGAGAGAGAGAGAGAGAGAGAGAGAGAGAGAGAGAGAGAGAGAGAGAGAGAGAGAGAGAGAGAGAGAGAGAGAGAGAGAGAGAGAGAGAGAGAGAGAGAGAGAGAGAGAGAGAGAAAGAGAGTGTGTGTGTGTGTGTGTGTGTGTGTGTGTGTGTGTGTGTGTGTGTGTGTGTGTGTGTGTGTGTGTGTGTGTGTGTGTGTGTGTGTGTGTGTGTGTGTGTGTGTGTGTGTGTGTGTGTGTGTGTGTGTCTGGTTGGGAGGAACCATGAACGCCATAAGAGTCCTTTCATATTGAGTGTTATGAATGCTTGAGATGATTTTTTTTTCTCTAACGAGGTAATTATTCACTGAGTGTGCTGGGTGTTATCCACTTGTGTTGAGTGCATAAAGTTTAATAACAAAGACTGACTCTCTCTCTCTCTCTCTCTCTCTCTCTCTCTCTCTCTCTCTCTCTCTCTCTCTCTCTCTCTCTCTCTCTCTCTCTCTCTCTCTCATACATACACCATCACCACCTCTACTACCGAACCACTATCAACACCACTACCCACCACCACCACCTGCACTATCACCCACCACCACTACCTCCATAAAGAATATTACAGAGCCTCTTACGCAGCACAAAGCTTCGCAGCACTAAGCCTTCATAAAGAAATCACAGAGCACGAAGCACCACAGCATTACATAACAGGGCCATTACTCAACACAGAACAGCACCACACCACCACATAACCACATAGACACACCCCCAAGCCGGTATATCACCTCACCGCATCAACAGCCTATGAATAGTGACAGCGTGGAGGGACTTGGCACGCAATAATTGAAGGAAAATGACAGGTGGACCGGGAACAGACATGAAGTTTTCACACACACACACATCTGGAACACCTGAGGAAGACACGACAGGTAAGACAACACACCTAAACGTACCTGTGTATCATATCCAGACTGGCACCCAAGGAGAGAGGCAGGTAAGTGTCAAGGTGAAGAGAAACAATACATATGGAACAAAGAAGGTAGAAAACACACAGCAGATTGAACATAATGTAATAGAATACCAAATAATATTAAGGGAAAAACCAAAACGTGAAAAATGAATGGAAACATCAGTTCATGCAAGGTTGTTCGTGATAAGCTAAGTAAATAATGTAGAGTGGTGAATGCAAAACATTTTCAACAAGAACTCTGGTGTGAATATAGTGGCATTTTCACGACACAAAAACGGGGGCCAACGTCCAACCGATCGTGACAGGTTGGAGTGAGTGTCTTTAGCGATACCGGACACACTTCATAGTTGACACGTGCTGTTGATATTATTAGAAACGGAGAGGGAAAATTGTTGACACGTTTACAATTTACAAGAATAAAAGTAAAAGTTTTATTAGTCCTGTCATGTCATTATGTTTCTTTACCTGCATTAGATAACATAGATAACTTCCTAACTAATGAGAATAAGGTAAGTTTTCGTGCAAATTTTACTTTGGTAATTTTCACCCACGAATATTTTTCCATGATATTTTCACCCGAAACGTGTTCAGGCTTAATGACAAATCTCGCAAAGACAACCTGACACTATTCATCACGGAAAAATGACTTTAGTGGATGGATTGCTAGAGAGAGAGATATTGACATGTTTATCGAACTTGCTAACGTTAATGCCGAGGTAATTGAACCGCCATGTTTAAGCCTCATCTCCCTTCTCCTTTCTACCTATTACCAATTCTGTTCCCTATGTTCTTAGTAGGTCTATTACATTGAGAGGAGCTCCTGCACTAATTGCAACCAGTGATGTGGTGTGCAATCCTTTCCTTGCAATACCAAACGATTAACATTGCCAAAAATAATGCATGAGATCTTTATAAATCTACAAAAAATGAAATCTATTCTTTTGAGATTTGATTTTGCAATATCTAGGCAGTTTAAAGGTAATATGTAGCTATAGAACAAGTAAAGATATCTCAGAGGGTTTAGTAATTAAGGTAAAAATCTACCAAATAACAGATAAACGGGTTAAGAAATGTGGTGTATTATCTTGAAATGAGAAAAAGTGTAATATAAAAATGTGTTCCTGATACGATAGAAGTAGCCATGAAAGACACACACATAAAAAAAATATATTGATAAAATAAATTAATAGATAAACAAATAAATAAATATACAATAAAAACAGACGTTCAAATCATGACTGCTAATTGAAATACGAATAAACAAATAAGTACATAAATAAGTAGATAAATAAACAAGTAAAATTACGGACACAAAATTAATAAAATTCTAACATAATGACGCAGAAATTCAGAATATTGTTGGTGAAGATCCATAAATAAGAACAACCATAAAACGTAACAAACTGCACAAAAGAATACAGAGGAAGAACAAACAGCATCAGATCTATAGGCCCTTACAAATGTCGTAGTACTGGTAATCACTTGGAATATCTGTTGGCGCTGTCCTCCATACCTCTGCTGCAAAGAATAGCAACGGAGGTGATGCACAAACCCTTCATCTGAGCACTAATCTTACAAACAACTCAGCCCCACAAGACAACACGTGCGTCTCTCCACCAGCCCTCCCCCTTCCCAGCAGAATAATGTTAAGAATGGTGACAGCTCAAATGGCACCGCAATTTGCCTTGGCCACATAAAACAAAGCTCACTCTGTTGTTGCTCTATTACCTCCCATAGCGTGATACATATATGAGTGATTGTAGTCGATGATTCCCTTGTAGGCCGAAGCATGACGAATGTGGAAACGGCTGATGTGGAAACGGCTGGATGCGGAAAGACCTGAGATGCAAGGATATTGGGAAATGCTGAGTGATTTACAGCTGCGCCTAATCTCGGTGACTTGTGGTTAGCGAACTAGAAGGGAATAACAAACATCCTTATCTTGCTGTAGGAGGGAGTGTTCTGAGTTACTTAAGCAATGTATAGGCTTTATGAACGCAGATATGTGTAGCTTACCGGCACAGCAGTTACAAACGTATATAAGGCAAAGCGGAGAGAGAGAGAGAGAGAGAGAGAGAGAGAGAGAGAGAGAGAGAGAGAGAGAGAGAGAGAGAGAGAGAGAGAGAGAGAGAGAGAGAGAGAGAGAGAGAGAGAGAGAGCATGAGATAGCAATATAGTGTGGCCACGTGATACACAATAAGGAACCATGAAGATAGGCGAGATGCTGATAACTCTCCTTCTCGTAATGTTCGTAACACTTAGAAATTTTCCAGTATCTTAAATGTATCGATTATAGTAGTTTTGAAGTATAATGTGGTTTTCCATGTGTTTTATGTTTCATGTGTTTATTTCCTATTTGATTGAGACATGTGGAACGGTAATGATTGTGGTTATTCGCATAAAGAGACTATTAATTCTACTATGTCAAAATATTTTCTTTGATTTCTTACATGTGGTGATCAAAATATTTCATGTTGCGTGGGTTCATATATGTGTTTAGTGATGGAAAGTGAGCGCTACTGAATTACCTGATGGAGCCAGTTACGTGTGGCTTTAAATCTCTTATCCATATTAACTGAAAGAAAAAAAATATGTGTAGTTAGTTGTTTAATCTAGAGCTTAATGGTTTGCTTCCATTCATTTAATAGAGTTGAACTTAAAACTAGACTAAGATATGAAGTGAAGTTATTGTGTTTTCCTGCTCGTGTAGTTAGAATAGTTATGTACTATTTCT
Source organism: Portunus trituberculatus (assembly GCF_017591435.1). Classification (NCBI taxonomy): domain Eukaryota; kingdom Metazoa; phylum Arthropoda; class Malacostraca; order Decapoda; family Portunidae; genus Portunus; species Portunus trituberculatus. The sequence continues at coordinate 15,134,776 of NC_059279.1, read as the reverse complement.
TCTTCTTCTTCTTCTTCTTATTATTATTATTATTCTTATTATTATTATTCTTCTTATTATTATTATCATTATCATTCTTATTATTGTTATTATTATTATTATTATCATCATATTCCTCCTTCTTTTCTTCCTCCTCCTCTTCCTATTCCTCTTCTTCTATTCGAGTTACTTTCTTCTTCGTCACCCTTAAAAAAATCATCATACAGACAGTAAAGGACAACAATGTTTCTTTTCTTTGGTGGCTGATGACTAACAGATGATGATGAGTAACACTTTGCAACATTCAGCAGGTGGAGACGAGGCATGAAATCAAAAGGAAATGGCAGCAGACAGGCCACATATCAAGATAGCAGCAGGGGAGGTGAGTGAGTGTTTTTTTTTTTTTTTTTTTTTTACGGTAAGGCCTATAGCGCCTGTAGGCATACTTGAAGAGTGTATGGGAAGCGCTGTTCAGCTTCCGCCCATTAGTGGCGCAGGCAATTTTATTTATAGTGGTACCCATATTAGGGCTCATATCACCACCCAAGCTCATCTTGAGTGTAACCACCTAGAACCTGGGTATCATGGTGATATGTAGGTAACTTTAAACCACTCGACAAATGGCAAAGTGTTTTAAGGCTGTATGTGGTGGGATTCGAACCTACGCGTGGACGTCTGCCCGATCCCACGCTCTGTGTGTGTGTGTGTGTGTGTGTGTGTGTGTGTGTGTGTGTGTGTGTGTGTGTGTGTGTGTGTGTGTGTGTGTGTGTGTGTGTGTGTGTGTGTGTGTGTGTGTGTGTGTGTGTGTGTGTGTGTGTGTGTGTGTGTGTGTGTGTGTGTGTGTGTGTGTGTGTGTGTGTGTGTGTGTGTGTGTGTGTGGGTGTGTGTGTGCGTGTGTCAATCTCTCTCTCTCTCTCTCTCTCTCTCTCTCTCTCTCTCTCTCTCTCTCTCTCTCTCTCTCTCTCTCTCTCTCATTCTTCCGCTAATATCTCAGCTTTCTAAATATTGTCCTTGTTACATTTTCTGAAAATTTTCTTTTCTTCCTTAGTTTTTCATTTCACCATATTTACTATCTTTATCATGCTTCTTTTATCCTTGTGTTCTTCCTTTACACCTATTCTTTAAATTTCGATTTCTCTTTTTTAATTGCATATTTTAGCTTTCACCCCTACATCTCTTTTCCTTCCTTCTATGGTCTCTTTTTCATCATTTTTACTTAATGGGGTGTCTTTTTTTATTTTTTCCTATCATGTTATGCATTATTTTTTTTCATTTATGCCTATTGCCTTTATTCTATTTCTTGCATAATACCTTCGTGATGCAAATCTTTATATTCCTCCCTCTCTCCCTCCCTCTCGATCTGCGCCAGTGGGTTCCATACACCAAGATCGAGAGGGATGTTGGCGGCTCCATCACCATCCAAGGCCCAATGGTGGAACTTCTTAGGATTTTCTCAACGCTTCTGAACTTCGAGTAAGGCAACGCAGGAGGCACAACATTACAACGTTACATAGATTAACTCGGGATTTTTTTGTGTGTGGATAGTTTCTGCATTTTTCTTGGACTGTTTATCTCTTTTTTTTATGTAAGAGAGGAAATCTAGTCAAAGGCAACATAAATGACTAAACAAAAATGCCCACTTAGACGCCAGTACCCGAGCAGGTCGGGGAAAGTTAACCAAAAGAATGGGATAAATGTCTTTAAACCTCCCTCTTAAAATAAGTTGAGGTCATAGGAAAATGGAAATACAGAAGCAGGTAAAGAGTTTCAGAGTGTACCCTTTGCCTTGTACAGGGCGAGAGTGGTCTATAATTTACTTTTACTTTTCTGGTTTTGAGATGAAAACTAGTAAAGGAATGGAATTTTCGGCTCAGTTTTCTAAAAGAGTTGAAAAAAATTAAGTTGATGAAGGAGATAATTATAGTTATTTTATGAGGATGTTCAAAGTTATCACAGTCAATCGGGCATAGCCCTTAACTTTAAAAAGCTAGAGTCATTTGCAGTTTTGTAAATATATATGTAATAGTACCTCTCAATTAGACAGTTTATAGAAAATATTAAATACGCCTATTTCTTTTAATTTTATATACATATACATATATATATATATATATATATATATATATATATATATATATATATATATATATATATATATATATATATATATATATATATATATATATATATATATATATATATATATATATATATATATATATATATATATATATATATATATATATATATATATATATATATATATATATATATATATATATATATATATATATATATATATATATATATATATATATATACAAGTTAAGTGATAGGACGACCACAGCAGTCAGCACCAAACAACAGTACTTCTCTTTATCTATACGTCCATGTTTTTTTTCTCTCTATTTCATGTATTGGTGTGGCCAGTGACACACAAATGATTCGGGATGGAAGAATATAGCTTGTCTGATTCCTGCTCGCAGTAGAAAGTTAAAAAAGGACTTCCAAATCGGTTTAATTCGAGGGATGCATTGATATTCTTTTTAAATCGTTCAAGTCGTATAAGAAAGAAAAAAAACAGAAACAGGCAAAGTTCCATAAATTAAGATACCAATCAACTCTTGCATTAGTGATGTGAATAACAATAGAAAGTACTGAAATATTCTAACTACTCAATTAAAAGGCACCTTTAAAAATAGTATCTTAAAAACTATCACATTTTATAAGGTTTATAAGGAACCATAGCAGCTGAAAGACTAAAAAAAAAAGAAAAAAAAGTGCAATATTTATCCATGCTCTAATTCATTCTCTTCAGTTATGAGTTACTTCCCGCCCCTGGCAACCTGTGGGGCGGCCCTCTGGCTAATGGCACCTGGACTGGAATGCTGGGAATGCTGCACCGACAGGTAAAACGAAAAATCCAGGTGTATGTGTGGAATTTGACCTAATGTGATGCCAAGTGGGTACAGTCAAGAAGGGAGAATTAATAGGTGAGGAGATAGGTAAAGCAAACACAAAAATACAAAGTTTCCAGAGAGGACATAAGAAGGGACAGGTAAAGAGAGTCAACACATAAACACGTTCACCACTAAGATACTCACGTTCATCTCCTTCACCGCCTTCGTCACTTCCTTCAGAAATTGTTGCACCTCCCACAGTGACCTAGGAAGAAATTGAAAAAAAGTTAACAGAAGACTCAGTTTAAATTTAGTTACGTCACTCATTCACCTATCCAGCTGTATGTAGGTCTACTTATCTATGCATTTTAGTCTAAGGGTGATTTTTTTTTTCATAATTGCTGTTTTGTCTTCCTAATTATTATACATGAGAGGAAACTGTGTCATCGAATAATCTTTTCATGGCGTTGCAATTGTGATCTCAATTGAGAATGAAGGGAAAGGGATGGAGACGAGGAGAAGGAAGAGGAGAGGAGGAGGAAGAATAGGAAGAAGGACGAAGGAAATAAAGGTAGAGGGAGAGGAGGAGAAAATAAGAAGAAAGAATAAGAGAACGAGGGAAGAGAAATAACCGAAAGAGGGAGAGAAGGAGGAGGAGGAGAAAAGGAAAGGGAAAAGTAGAGAGAGAGAGAGAGAGAGAGAGAGAGAGAGAGAGAGAGAGAGAGAGAGAGAGAGAGAGAGAGAGAGAGAGAGAGAGAGAGAGAGAGAGAGAGAGAGAGAGAGAGAGAGAGAGAGAGAGAGAGAGAGAGAGAGAGAGAGAGAGAGAGAGAGAGAGAGAGGAATAATAGGGAAAGGAATAATAGGGAAAAGAAAAAAGGGCTAAAAAATGGAAGAGAAATGAATAAAAACAAAGGAAAAAACACGAATATAACCACATACTTCAAATTCACAACCTCAAAAAGAAATAACCACGGACTTCAATTCACAACCTCAAAACACAACCCTCCTTTATTCAACTTGTCTGAGAATGAATTAAGCATCTCACACCCTCCTTTAATTAAAAAAAAAATCACTGTTCACCTCCACTGAGCGAAGGTTCTCACACAGGAGGCGGAGCTGGCCATCGCGCCCTTCTTCGTCACGCCACAGAGGGAGAGCGTGTGTGACTTCTCCGTGACAGTGTTCAGTGACTACCAGGCCATTCTGATGCAGCGCCCCAAACTGCAGAGTGACGTGGCTGGGTTCATCAAGCCCTTTACTCTGGAGGTGGGTCTAGGGAAAGGCAGAGATTTGTTTATCAATTTATTTATATATGGATTTGAAGCAGTATCGTACCCTAAATTTCTAGCTAACATGTACGCTACACTGGCTAGAGTAAATGATACCTAAGTTCAGTGTAAGAGAGAAGATAGGCAGATATTTTTATCATCACATCTCTAAATCTTATCTAGGGTCTTAAATTGCTGTACACTACGTTGATTGGATTAAAGAATAGCAAGGATCAGTATAAAAGAAAGAAAAAGTGGTGTGATATACAAATACTGTTGTTTGTGGGAGGTTATAAATTTTCGTCGGTATAATATCAGTTAAGATGCGTTGTAGAAGAGTGCCATGGAGAAAGATGTGAGAGCAGGAGAGGGTGGGTGAAGAGGAGTATAGGTAAAATACGTCGAATAAAATATAAGTGTGTGTGTGTGTGTGTGTGTAATTTTTTTTCATCTCGGTCGCCTGCTGGTCACCCAGCCAGTCTTTCCCATTACGGAGCGAGCTCAGAGCTCATAGACCGATCTTCGGGTAGGACTGAGACCACATCAACACACTCCACACACCGGGAAAGCGAGGCCACAACCCCTCGAGTTACATCCCGTACCTATTTATTGCTAGGTAAACAGGGGCCATACATTAAGAGCCTTGCCCATTTGCCTCGCCGCTTACCGGGACTCGAACCCAGGCCTCTCGATTGTGAGTCGAGCGTGCTAACCACTACACTACGCGGTGTGTGTGTGTGTGTCTCTGTGTGTGTGTGTGTGTGTGTGTGTGTGTGTGTGTGTGTGTGTGTGTGTGTGTGTGTGTGTGTGTGTGTGTGTGTAATTATCCTATCTGACACACACAGGTCTGGCTCCTGATCGCGGTGAGCTTCCTGGCCATCAGCTCCATCGTGGCGTTAGTGTCGGGGAAGGAGGCGGCACTGTTTCAAACTCCCCTGACCCGCCCCTGGGCACGCTCCGTCATCATGGCTGTGCAGACCGTGACGCAGGAAAGTGAGTTTGTGCACTTCAGACTCTTCAGACTCTCGAGAAATGGCAGATGTTGTTTCATTGTCTGAAAACCCAGTGTTAGAGAAGAGGGTGAGGCTTTCCTGTTAGTGACATAAGATAGTCGTTTTCAATAACTAATGGTGCTTCTTCTACAGCCTCAGAGTGGGTGCCGCCACATGACGCAGGCCGAATGTTGCTCACCACCTGGCTGCTGGCGTCCCTGGTGTTCATGTCCTCCTACAGCGGCATCCTCACCGCCATGCTCACCGTGCCGCGGGTCACCATCCCCATTGACTCCCTGGCAGATCTGGTGGCGCAGGATGACCTGCCCTGGAGGCTGGAGGCGGGCTCCATGATGTACTCGTTCTTCGAGGTGAGTCTCTGCTTCTCTGGGGAAGAACGTTGATCAAGGGCGGAGATGAAATGAGCAGTGGATTGAATTGCTACTGACTTCCTCAAAGTTTACAGCACATATAAATAGTGAACTGTTTATTGGGAAAGTAAGTATCTGAAACAGACTTTTTATTGAAATGGGAAGTGCACATGGCGCATCCATAAGTGACGGAACAAATATAGACTATAATTTTTAAAGGTAAGGCATGACATGTGTGGAATTGACTCATTGGTCTCAAATCCTTCCTTCTCATGAATGTTATAGGAGTAACAGTTGAATTTTTTTTCTTTTTTTATTCCGCCATTCTTTATGCTCGTGGCCTGTCGCTTTCACACATAAAAAAAAGATGAAAAAATAATGACATGAGTTGGCAGGCAAATAAGCCTTGCGTTGATATGAGTTCCTCTCCCTGGGCATTTTGCAGGAGTCCGATGATCCCATAGGCCGCAGGGTTTTTCTGGAGAAGGCGGGCACCTTTCAGGACTGCTGGGCGGCGCGGCAGGACGTCGCTAGCGGGGAGTTCGCGGCCATCTGTGACAGGACCACCATGATGAAGGCCATGTCGTGGGACTTCAGGTGCTGGCTGAGTCTCGTCCTTCGCACTACACACGCCACGACTCTAATAACACAGACTTCTCCTTTCTCAGTTATTTAAGAACCCAAAACTCGTTTGTACACTCGCAAATCCCCTAAGTGTATCTTTAATCTTATAAACCAGCGATTGGTATCTTCACCTCAGGAATAGTAATTACATTAAATAGAGACTCATTTCACGTCTCTGCCTCTCCCTGCAGCACTACGGGCAACTGTCACCTGTACATGTCGCAACAGAAGGTGTACAGCAGTGGGATTCTCTCCATTGGCTTCAAGACAAAGTCAAAATACCTGCCGCCAGCAAACAAGATGTAAAGACTCACACAAGTCCTTGATACCATTTATCTTTTTACATTGTCTACAAGAAAAATTATCATACAAAAACAATTTGACAAAAGATAAAAAAAAAAAAAAAAGGGCCTCAAATCAAATGTAACACTTAATAGTCCAGTCGTAACGTAGTGACTTGCCTGCAGCCTGCTGGTGCTGAAGGAGGCGGGTCTGCTGGACAAGTGGCTGGGGGAGCAGATCACCAACACCACTCAGTGTCTTCGTCCACCCTCGGCAGACTCCAGGGAGGGCGTGTCTCCGCTAAGCGTGACAGCCTTTTCAGGACCCCTTGCTTTTCTCGGTCTGGGTAAGCCTGAGTGATTCATTGTTACTGCGATTTAAGTGTTAGTCTCATTAATCATGTTGTTGGTGCTGAGAATTGGAAACTTTTAGATTAGGTTAACTTACGTATAGGGATGAGCGACTGCAAGGATATCTACATTTTGTACAGGAGCTGCCACGAAGAGAGTTGCTAAAACTTTCCTTATACTTTTACACTTTAATGTTCGATGGATTCAATTTTATATAAATGAGCCATGAATTTTTTGCACCTTCTCCGAATGTGACTAATTTTGTATTTTCCAGGGCAAGCAGGTTGTAAGATTGTTTTCAGTCTAGTTGTCAGTAGTACTAGTAATAATTGGTGTATTCTTTAGATAGAGTGTTTTCTTATGATTTCATTAATCATAATTTCTAAATCTAAATTATCTAAATTTCATTAATTTAGATAGACATGCTATCTTTTCTTTAAGACTAAGATTGCTTTTTTATTGCAGCATTTCTTATTAGATGGACTTGAGGGTTTCATAAATCTTATTTCTCTGTAGTAAGTAACCCACTTTGCTAGATCATGATTTCACTTATACGTTTACTAATTTCCTTTCTTCAACAAAAGAAATTCAAGTGAAAACCATAAGGAAAAAATAGATCCGTACACACACACACACACACACACACACACACACACACACACACACACACACACACACACACACACACACACACACACACACACACACACACACACACACACACACACACACACACACACACACACACACACACACACATAATTATAACCCATCCCCTTCCCACACAGGCCTGACACTGGCGGTTGTGGTGTTCCTGATGGAGATGATGGTCGGCGTGGAGAGGAAGAAATGAAGGTAATGAAACTCAGCATTATGTCTCACCTCAGCCAGAACCACGGACCATGGGTGAACTCTCCGACCAATGTGATCCCTTCAAACGTAATAAAATGTAAATGAAGTTCCGAGTTAGTTTTAAAAAGCACCACTGACATGATAAGTGATGGAACAGCTTAAAAATTATCGTTCATCTGTTCAAAATTTTGCATCTCATAATTTTAGATGATCCTTATTAACTGTACTTTTATGAGGGAGGCAGTGGCGTAGTGGATAAGGTGGTGAGCGTGGAATCGGGCAGACGTCCACGCGTAGGTTCGAATTCCACCACGTACCGCCTTGAAACTATGCCATTTGTCAAGTGGCTTAAAGTTACCTACATGTCACCATGATACCCAGGTTCAAGGTGGTTCCACCAAAGATGCGCTTGGGTGGTGATATGGGCCCTAATATGGGTACCACTACAGATAAAATTGCCTGCACCACTAATGGTTGGAAGCTGAACAGCGCGTCCTATACATACTCTTGAAGTAAACCTACAGGCGCTATAGGCTATAGCGTAAAAAAAAAAAGAAAAAAAAATTAACGGACTGGTATCTTTAGTAGCTTTTTTCTCTGTCTTTTTATTCCATTTGTCCTTCATGAATAAATAATGTAGTTTGTCTTGCCTCAGTTAAACCGTCTAAGGCTATGAAGCTAAAGGTAGTGGTACAGTAATTAGCAGAGTTAGTCTTCATCTAAAAGTAAAAACAATAAAAAACGGATTAGATGTCTTCGCAATATACTTAAATAAATGAAAAAAACAAAAATATCTTATTGAATGATGAAAAAATGTCCTCTTATTGTAGTTCAGCAGGCATAGTTTTGTTTCAGTCGCAGCGTAAGAATGATGGAATGAAAGATCGTTACCTAACATTCCACGTGTCGCATAATCAAAAACCTATCTTCCATTCTACTAAAAAGGAAATTTAAGGCTTTTCCATTCCAACAGACAGAGACGAGAACCTTTCAATTCTAGTCAAATAAAACAGATCATTAAATTCCTCTGTTGTTGTTCATTCCTTTATCAATCACTGTAAGTATTAAATAATGTATGTTTCTTTTCTTGCGTATCCCAGACTTGATTTATTATGATATGTTCGCTATCTTTGTTTCATTCATCTTTTTTATTATGAAGTGTATATTTTTCCTATTCTTATTTCATTTTATTATTTTATCTTCCGTATCCGTATCTGGTTATATATTGGCGCTTTTTCTATTTATTATGAAGTGAGTATTGCTTCTCATTCATTTGGTTTCTTATTAATTTTGTTTTCTTATTTTAGCTTCCCTTTTAGCATCGGGTTTTATGTCACTATTTGGATGAGATCGCCTTTTTTTTTCATGTCTTGGCCTATAGCGTCTGTAGGTAACTTCAAGAGTATTGGAAGCCCTGTTAAGCTTCACAAATTAGAGGTGCAGGCAAGGTTAGGTTAGGTTAGGTTAGCTTAGGTTTTATTTATAGTGGTACCCATATTAGGGCCCATATCACCACCCAAGCACTTCTTTGGTGTTGTTGAGGTTGTGTTTGATCAAGTGTTGTGGACAGGAAACATGCGCGTTAATGGGGGAAGTATTTTCTTTTACGGCGCAGCGAGACGAGATTTATTGTTGTACTTTGGAGAAATGACTTGTTGTGTAATGATTCAAAATAAAGTATACGATTTGCAAGTGATTCTTTGTTGTCGCTTTTGTTGTTGTTGTTCTTGTTGTTGTTGCTGTTGTTGTTGATGTTATTATTTTTGTTTTTTCGTCATCGCCTTCTTCTTCTTTTCTTCTTCTTCTTCTTCTTTTTCTTCTTCTTCTTCTTCTTCTGCTTTTTCTTCTTCGTCTCTTCCTTTTCTTTTCATTCTGCTTCTTCTTCCATTTCTATTGCTGTTTCTTGTTTCTCTTCTTCAGAATCTACCTAATGTGTGTGTGTGTGTGTGTGTGTGTGTGTGTGTGTGTGTGTGTGTGTGTGTGTGTGTGTGTGTGTGTGTGTGTGTGTGTGTGTGTGTGTGTGTGTGTGTTTGTGTGTGTGTGTGTGTGTGTGTGTGTGTGTAGAAGTACTGGTATGCTACAGTAGGAATCACTTAAAAACTTTCTTCTGCAACCTAAACGTTTCACACACTGTTTCTTCTTCCTTGTTGCTAAAAGGAGATGTGAAATAAACAACACCGATTGCCCTTCATGTGACGGCCAGTTTAACATTACCAATAAATCATCAGTAATATTTCTCGTTCCCTATTGACTTCCCTTTACTACTATTGGCTTTTTATTATGAGAGATCGCAGATTTTAAGTAATAAACGCATAGACAAGCAATTTAATACCCTATCACAACCATAGAAGAATATACAAATTCAAAAGGTGAAAAAAATATGAAGGTACACGAGTCAGTCTTCAGGAAAGTCACTAAGGAAGGGTCAAGTAGCGATAGAAACCTTATATAAGTGTTAGTCTCCTTTGCTCCACGACGCCGCCAATGTACTGTGACCTCCTGCTATGCCTCCCGTGACCATAACATTGCGGGCTGTTAATCTCTTAAAGTGCTTCAAAGTAATGGACCATAGAAGATGAAGGGGATCGATGATATATAAGATAATGGAGGAGGAGGAGGAGGAGGAGGAGGAGGAGGAGGAGGAGGAGGAAGGGGAGAAGGAGGAGGAATAGAAGCAGGTTAGTGGATTGCCTAATAGAACGTAAAACCGACTTCCATTAGTATATAAGGTATTTCTCTCTCTCTATGTAGGTGAACGAGGCAGCCGTCACCTCACCTCGCCACACTCCACACCTCTCCACGCCACGTCCAGGTAATCCAGTCACGCACACGGTGAATATTAGACTACCTTTCGCTCTCTATTCATTTATTGACTAGCAAAAAGTGTTTATTTAATGACTGGCTAAGGAAATCCTGAGTGAGTTTCTTTTTTTGCGTGTATATTATGGAGACTTTTCCAGGTCAGTTTGTGTTGTTTCCTTCTTCTTACGTATTTTTCACTTATATCCTATAGGGTAATATTTGACTCTACCTAGTTATATCCCATTCACGCGGATACAATCTCTCTTTTTAATACGACCTGTAAGAGATATATTTTTTTACTTAACTTCCTTCAAACAGAGAAGGTCCGGACAACAGACGCCAGCCACCCTCACCGCACCTGTGGAGTCTTTCTCTTGTACCCACGCAAGAAAACACTCGCTGGTATACTCATCTCTAAGGGAACATGATGGACAATAAAACTATGATAAAGGTTTGCGTTGAGCAGGTAATTAGTTTTTTGGTATTTTCCACGTTAGAAAACACTCAAATACTTGATAAATTTGTAAAAGTCTTACGCAAAGGGTTTGAAATTCTATAAATGTTGACAAAATAAGGTTAAACTGAATGTGGAAATATTCTTTATTAATATTAAGGTAGACATTATTATTCACACTTTCTGCACAGAAAAACCATGAAAAAACCCCCCAGCATATATATACGTGGCAGAATACTACATCGAACGTCCTTATTCATAAACTTGTCTAATCTGTTGAAACTCCGCCATGACTCAATACTAACGAACCGATAGCTAAGTATGTTCGTGACCTCGCTAAGTACAACCAGTCCTTGCTTCCAGTGGCTGCCCTACTCCTCCGTCACTAAGCTGCCTGACGGTAACCTGACCACGGGGGGACCGATGGGGAAACTACTGGATGCCTTCGCCCGTTACCTGAACTTCGAGTGAGAGAGAGAGAGAGAGAGAGAGAGAGAGAGAGAGAGAGAGAGAGAGAGAGAGAGAGAGAGAGAGAGAGAGAGAGAGAGAGAGAGAGAGAGAGAGAGAGAGAGAGAGAGAGAGAGAGCGAGCGAGAGAGAGAGAGAGAGAGAGAGAGAGAGAGAGAGAGAGAGAGAGAGAGAGAGAGAGAGAGAGAGAGAGAGAGAGAGAGAGAGAGAGAGAGAGAGAGAGAGAGAGAGAGAGAGAGAGAGAGAGAGAGAGAGAGAGAGAGAGAGAGAGAGAGAGAGAGAGAGAGAGAGAGAGAGAGAGAGAGAGAGAGAGAGAGAGAGAGAGAGAGAGAGAGAGAGAGAGAGAGAGAGAGAGAGAGAGAGAGAGAGAGAGAGAGAGAGAGAGAGAGAGAGAGAGAGAGAGAGAGAGAGAGAGAGAGAGAGAGAGAGAGAGAGAGAGAGAGAGAGAGAGAGAGAGAGAGAGAGAGAGAGAGAGAGAGAGAGAGAGAGAGAGAGAGAGAGAGAGAGCCTTTTCAAACCTCCTTAACGCTTTGAGTACCATGACGCGTTTCCATATTCATTCTGCTTACTATTTCGTGATTTTATACAGCTTCGGAAACTCATGTGGGAGATTGAAATAGTGAAGATTGTGGCCATTAATTTTCTGACCTCCATAGACCTTTCCTAATGTCATAAAAATGGTCGAATCGTACACAAATGTCAAAGTAAAAACGTGTCCAAGCATTGAAGGGGCTAAGACCTATTTTTTCTCAATTTTCTTTTGTCATAGATTTATTGATTTTATTACTTCTCATTTTCTTCCCTTTTATCTTCCTTCATCTTTGTGTTTGTGTGTAGTTTTCCTTTGTTTCCTCCTTCAGGTATGAGTTGGTGCAGCCTCCAGACGGTAAATCAGGCATCAAGCTCGCCAATGGTTCCTGGAATGGCATGATTGGAATGGTACACCGCAACGTGAGTCTTCCAGTAGTGTTGTCAGTCTTCCCTCGAAGCCTTACACTCCTAGCAGCCTTTTTCCCAGAACAGCGACTAATGATTAATCCGATAGTTCATGTTCTTTGTTTTCTTTTACTCTTCAGTAGATAAATGATACGTAGTGTGTCGGGTACTTGTCAGCTTGAGTAAAGCATGAAAGAGCGTAATGAATTCAGCTGGGCTTTCGGCATATGAATTGGATATCTTCTTAATGTCTCTCCATGATATAATTGCAGCGATGATACATTTTTCTCTTCTCCAATCTTGTACTCTGCTTGAAATTGGGTAACCAAGGTAGGATATCTTTATTCACACATTTATTTATTCACATTCATTGGCATTTCCTCACATGACTTTTGAATGTCTAAATGAAAACGATGATCAGTTAAGCTGTTTATACACCAACATCTGCAGAATGAGTAAGGAGAGTTGGATTACATTAATGCATCTGAACACTCCAAAGCTCTTTTCCTTATCTGACCGTATCAACTGACTGAATCACATATAGAATATCCCGTTGAGGTCCAGGTCTGTATGCATTTCTGTTATCATGACTGCTCTCCTTTCGTCCTTATTGCAGACAACTACCCATTCTTGTTTTATATTTTCTTATATTTATATTTATCCATATCTTTCTACTGCCCATCCTTCCTACTCGTGGTCATTTCAATAACCCCACACAAATCTATTTTAATATTCCTTGCTATGCTCTAACATGTAGCTCACCACATCTCTTCGCGCTTCAACCCACGAGATCCAGGACGACGCCCACTTAAAACCTCAACCTCCGGCAGGAAGTAGAGATGGCGCTGGGACCCTTCAGTGTGACGGCGCAGCGAGAAGAGGACATTGACTTCTCCATGGCAGTGCTGAGAGATAACCAGGCCATCATCACTGCCAGACCGACGGTGCAGGAGGACATGGCAGGATTCCTGAAGCCCTTCGATCTAGTGGTTGTAGTAGTGGCAGCAGTGATGGTCGTGGCAGTAGTGATAGTAGTGGTGGGAGTGGTGATGGTAATCCTGACACAGTAATTGACCAAAAAGAGCATTGTTTACTGATCTGTGATTTTTCTCCTCGCCTCGTGCAGCTGTGGGCGCTGGTATTGGCGAGCATGGTGGCTATGGCGGGCAGCGTGGTCGGCGTGGTGGCGGGGGAAGGAAGGATCTTCGGTGAGGCGCCAAAAAACATCGTGGCCAAGACGTGTCTCTGTGTCCTCTCTACACTTATGCAGGATGGTGAGGCAGAACGTGTCAGCTTCTGGGAGTTTTTTCTAATATTTCTTTATTTGTACTACCATTGTGTTTCTCCTGCTTGCCAGAGCCTGGCTACTCAAGAGTGAGTGATGTTCAAAGTAACTCTAAACATTTGGCAACCCATTCCCTTGAGAACCTTACTCTGTATGGAATCGCAACACTTTTTCAGAAGTGTGTAGCGTGATTATTTCTTGCAGATTGTAATCTCAAGAGAAAAATTATTACTTGGCTATTTCACTTATGTGTCGTCACATTTTACATGTAACTTTTGTGCAACATGAGAATTCAAAATGATGCTCTCTTTCTTTCCTGAAGAGTGCGATCAAAACACAGGAAAATTCAGATAGGATTGTTGGCGTTGCTTCTCATTTATCACAGTCGCCAGTTTTTGTTGCCTTCATCAGCTAACACTTTGTCTTGAGGAGTAGCATCGTTTAGACGATGGCAATTGAAGCTAATTAAGTATATTTATCTGACTTTCTACGCAGGTTCCCGCTTCCTTTCACTCCTTCTCCATCTCCTGCAGGATCAGAATGGGTGCCGCCCCATGACGCCGGTCGCGTGCTCCTGACCACCTGGCTGCTGGCTTCCATGGTGTTCATGTCGTCTTACGAAGGCATCCTGGTCGCCATGCTCACCTTCCCCCGGGTCTCTATCCCCATTGATTCTCTCACTGAACTGGTACACCAAGACGATCTGCCCTGGAGGTTGGAGTACGGCGCCATGATGGCACGCATGAAGGCAGGTCAACATTAAATTTGTCTTTCTTCATGTCGGGACAAGCATTAACACTCACTTACTTTGCGAGTCAAAGAAATTTTTATTTCGACAATTTTCAATAAAACCTTGTGATAGTTGTTGGAGTTTTCAATAGTGTCTTTATGGCTCCAGTGAAGGCCTATCAAGTACTTTACACTCTATATGGGATACAAACTTATAGAAATCGAAGTCAACATCACTGAGGTTTTCGAAAATAGTCCTTATACATATTGCAAAGCATCACAAAATATTGTTACAATTTCCTGAAGTATAAATTCGAATGCATTCCTGATATATTAAAGAGACACAAGATTAATCTCCACAAAAGAAGAGAAGACAAACTTGTATACGTAATATCTTTCTTAACATTGACGCGTTTGAATGTTACCTTTCATTCATTCCCTTGGCAGGATTCCGACTACGAAGTGTGGCAGAAAGCCTTCCACGGCATGTCTGGCACCATCCCTAACTGCTGGTCGGCGCGGAAAGACCTCATCAGGGGAAAGTTTGCTGCGGTGTGCTACGAAATGACCATGATGAAGACTATCTCGTGGGACTTCAGGTAACCATGCCGGGAAGCTACTCGCGATGATGTTTATCTTTTAATGCTAAGAGGGAAAAACAGAACAAGAGCAACAAAAAGATTAAAACAAGAAAGGCTCAGTGAGATACCAGTCACCAAACAAGACTGCACATAATGTAGTAATATATAAAAATTGTCTTTTCTCATTGTAAAAACTTGTGACGTTCTTATCCACATACACACACACACACACACACACACACACACACACACACACACAGCACCTCAGGCCAGTGTCACCTGTACATCGCCCACGAAAGGGTTTACTCCGTCATGGTCGCTATCGCCTTCAGGACTAACTCTCTCTTCCTCGAGGGCGCCAATGATATGTGAGCAAAAAATGAAAAAGAAAGAAAAGCGAGCACAAACTATTCGCTTTGACTTTTTTAACATAAACTGAGTAAATAATCTTGTTCTCCTTTCTTTATTCCCTTTTACTACCCAATGCACTTCCTCTTCCGTGCTCAAGAACTCTTTACTTTTACACATTCCTTCCTTCCCTAACCCATTCATTCTTTCCTGTATATTTGCTGCAATAATCTCACGAATACTATCTTATTTTTCCTTCACGTATCCATGCCAGCAATGAATAAGACACATCTACTCATCTTCACCGCAGCATCTCCAGACTCATCGAGGCAGGACTCCTCGACTACTGGCTCATCTCGGAGATATCCAACACCACACAGTGCCTCAAGCCCCCCACGGCAGACCAAAGCCAGGGAGTGCAGCCCCTTTCACTCACTTCCCTGCTGGGCACCATGTACCTGCTGACGGCGGGTGAGAGAGAGAGAGAGAGAGAGAGAGAGAGAGAGAGAGAGAGAGAGAGAGAGAGAGAGAGAGAGAGAGAGAGAGAGAGAGAGAGAGAGAGAGAGAGAGAGAGAGAGAGAGAGAGAGAGAGAGAGAGAGAGAGAGAGAGAGAGAGAGAGAGAGAGAGAGAGAGAGAGAGAGAGAGAGAGAGAGAGAGAGAGAGAGAGAGAGAGAGAGAGAGAGAGAGAGAGAGAGAGAGAGAGAGAGAGAGAGAGAGAGAGAGAGAGAGAGAGAGAGAGAGAGAGAGAGAGAGAGAGAGAGAGAGAGAGAGAGAGAGAGAGAGAGAGAGAGAGAGAGAGAGAGAGAGAGAGAGAGAGAGAGAGAGAGAGAGAGAGAGAGAGAGAGAGAGAGAGAGAGAGAGAGAGAGAGAGAGAGAGAGAGAGATTGTGTCTAAAGATAACCGAAAGACATGTTAATGCAGGTCATTAACCCTTTAAGTACTACAACACTGACTTATTTTCAGCCAACATCCCATTACTAAAGTGAATTGACTCTTAAGACAACCTTCCTGTAATAAGAGTACTAAAAATGACCTCTGGCTACTCACCGGCTACATAACACTATATACCCTCATTAATTCCTTTCATAATTAATAACTGGTGTGATTTTGTGAAGTCTAGAAAGTGTCTTTGGTGCTGAAAGGGTTAAAACAGGTATAGCTCAGGTGACAGGACTCATTACAGGTGTTCTTTCCCTTAGGTTGGTCAGTGGCACTTTTGGTCTTCGTGATGGAGTACCTAGCGGCGGTTCTCAAGCCCCCAGCACCGTCTCCGCCTCCGCCTCCGCCGCCCTCCGTCACCATCACCCACGTCATCACACTGCAGGATGGCGCGACATTACACCGCTCATATCACCACTCTTAATCTCTTCAGTACCAGGACGCGTTTCCTCATATTCAATCTGGTTAACATTTGGTGATTGTACATCTCCAGAAACATATGTTTGGATTAAAATAGTGAAGACTTTGGCCATTATTCTTTTGACCATCACAAACACTTCCTAATGCAAATAAAATCATTTAATCATACCTAAAAAGAAATCAAGATAAAAATGCGTCTCAGTATTAAAGGGTTAACCTGGTGTGACGGGGCGCTGCTGTGGCAGTGGGTGGCTGCAGATCATTATAAGAAAAATATTGCGTACCTTATTAATCTTAACAATATGATGTTTATTTACCTCGCTACTAATCATATAGCTACGTTTTTTATATAAATTGTTCATGATCTTTTTAAAACTGTATACGTATTTTGGTAAGCAAGTTAAAGACAATATTGCTAGTGCTACTCCTGCTGCTGTTGCTACTGCTGCTACTACTACTACTACTACTACTACTACTACTACTACTATTACTACTACTGCTACTACTACTACTACCACCACCACCACTAGTACGAATACTACCACCACCATCACCACCACTACTACTACCACCACCACCACTACTACTACTACTACTACTACTATTACCACCACCACTACCACTACTACTACTACTAGTACTACCGCCACCACCACCACTACTACTACCACTACCACCACCATTACTTCTACTACTACCTATACTACTACTACTACTATTACTACGACTACTACTAGTACTACTACTACTACTACTACTACTACTACTACTACTACTACTACTACTACTGCTGCTGCTACTACTACTACTTTTACTATTACCAGTCACCTCACCCATCGCTTGACTCAAAAACAATTCCTCGCATGTCATAGTCGCATTGTTGTTTTTGCCTTGGAGGGAAGGAAGGAGTGCTTGGTGAGGGGAGGCACATGAGAGACGCTCGCCACATCTACAACTGACTTATTTCTGCATTTGTAAGTGACTCAGTGCGTGGTGCGTGTCTTCTCATGTCTGTCTTTCTTTCTCTGTACACGAGTCCAATATCTGTCCCATTTATCCTTTCCCTGAACTGTCGGGTAGAAAAAATACACCACTTGTTGTATATGTGTGTGCGTGTGTGTGTGTGTGTGTGTGTGTGTAAGTCGGGGTGGTTGGGTGTGTGCTGAGGTGATGCGAACATTAGTTCATAACTTCACTCCAGCAAGAACACACCAGTATCTTCTTTGTGTCTCCTCAGTCCTCTCGTAAGCAAAGTTGGTGTACATGAATCCCCCCCCCTCTCTCTCTCTCTCTCTCTCTCTCTGTGTGTGTGTGTGTGTGTGTGTGTGTAATTCACTGTTTGATCTGCTGCAGTCTCTGACGAGACAGCCAGACGTTACCCTACGGAACGAGCTCAGAGCTCATTATTTCCGATCTTGGGATAGGTCTGAGACCAGGCACACACCACACACCGGGACAACAAGGTCACAACTCCTCGATTTACATCCCGTACCTACTCACTGCTAGGTGAACAGGGGCTACACGTGAAAGGAGACACACCCAAATATCTCCACCCGGTCGGGGAATCGAACCCTGGTCCTCTGGCTTGTGAAGCCAACGCTCTAACCACTGAGCTACCGGGCCGTGTGTGTGTGTGTGTGTGTGTGTGTGTGTGTGTGTGTGTGTGTGTGTGTGTGTGTGTGTGTGTGTGACGCTGCACAGGTGTACACAACACAAGATGAATGTAGCATCACACCAAGGAACACGTACAAATCCTTGATGTTAGGCTTACATGTAATGGCAGTTTGACAACACATAAACAACGTGACAAAAACAGCACGAAGCCAGTCTAGTTGGATTTTACGCACATTTAGAACACAATTCCTATACTGACGTTGTATAAATCGCTACTTCTTATTTTATTGGAGTACCGTTATCGTCTATGGAGATCGTGGAAAGTGAAGGAGAAGCAGTTACTAGAAGCCGTCCACCGATCCGTCACCAGCAAAATATTGACCATTAAACACGTGGATTACTGGTGAAGGTAACAAACCCTTCACTTCTTCTCACTGGAAAGGCGTAGGAAAAGATGTCATACTATAATATAACCATATGAAAATTTGCCTCCCTACAAAACCAACAACTTTAACACAAGTACCACCATCCATCAACTCCGGAGAATACCCGACCCAACAAAGCTGCCCCACTACCACACTCGAGCCGCTATATAGTAACACCATACCTGACCACCTGACAGACTACTACTCCTGCTACTGGCAAACGGAATCTACTTGTGGTTGAGCATCAGAGTAACCACGTGAAGAAACCATCTTAAAACTACCATCAACAGGTCCAACAAGTGTGTGTGTGTGTGTGTGTGTGTGTGTGTGTGTGTGTGTGTGTGTATTTCACTGTTTGATCTGCTGCAGTCTCTGACGAGACAGCCAGACGTTACCCTACGGAACGAGCTCAGAGCTCACTGTTTCCGATCTTCGGATAGGCCTGAGACCAGGCACACACCACACACTGGGACAACAAGGTCACAAATCCTCGAATTACATCCCGTACCTACTCACTGCTAGGTGAACAGGGGCTACACGTGAAAGGAGACACACCCAAATATCTCCACCCGGCCGGGGATACGAACCCCGGTCATCTGGCTTGTGAAGCCAGCGCTCTAACCACTGAGCTACCGGGCCGTGTGTGTGTGTGTGTGTGTGTGTGTGTGTGTGTGTGTGTGTGTGTGTGTGTGTGTGTGTGTGTGTTCTCAAACAACTGTCTCTTTTTACAATTTTTCTGTCCTCTGTAATAGAGAGAGAGAGAGAGAGAGAGAGAGAGAGAGAGAGAGAGAGAGAGAGAGAGAGAGAGAGAGAGAGAGAGAGAGAGAGAGAGAGAATCACTTTAACTTTTTCTCCTTTTCTAACACGATTCTTGAAATTTTACCTTAACTGGAACAGTGAATCACGTGACAGTCAGTTTAATTGTGCCGATTTGTTTTTCTCCCTTTTTTTCGTATCATAGAATTTCGATACTTTTGACTTCGTTATGGGAAAACTGAAAGCACTTGAGTATGTCTTTAGTCACGTCATTAAAAGCTGGAAGGGCACGCATAAAACATTTCTTTGGACTTTTTTCTGAGTTGATGTTTGAGTGGTGTGCCGTCTGCCTGTGTCCTCTTAGTGTTGTTTCTTCCCACCTTTAGAACATTTGGTGCAGATTTAGTATAGCGTGTATTTACAAACAGGCAAGACAAAGGAGTGATGTGTTACGTAAGACATTTTCGTGCATGAAATTTTTGCACAATTGCATCGTGTCAACTTTCTCGAATATAATGAATAAAAAAAAAATAATACTCTCGTTAGGAGTCATAGGGTAAATTAGTCTCTTGAAAGTGGTTACATCCTGACTTAACGAGTGAAAAAAGCTTGTTTGAAGGCGATTAAAGATTTTACGATCTTGCTGGTTAGGACAAGTGAGACAGATAATTAGAAGACGTTTAAGTCTCTATTCTCACTTAACTAATTGGTCTGTAGTGACGTGGTGAAAGCTGCATGATGAGTAACCCAGGCCGCGGAAGTGATGTGTGAATGAATACTTGAGGTAATTCATGATTTTGTCTTTAAAATCTACTTGGCTGCTTCTTTACTGCCCAGTGCTGGTCTATGACGCTGGCATTGGGTATTGTGATGATAGTGATGATGATGATATAGGATGAAGCAAGATGATGTGTTATAATGTTACAAAAATGGTCTATATAGTACATTTTCTATCGGATAT
>NC_059279.1:15034440-15111940 GCF_017591435.1 Portunus trituberculatus | reverse complement strand
CGCTTTATACTACCCACGAGTGAGTTGCAAGGAATTCATAGTGTTGTGTGTATTATTGAGTGTCCGGTGATGGTTTTATGTTGCCTAATAACATGTGTGTTACGTGGCTCATGCGGTGCTAGTTTATTGTCTCAAATTAGCCCTTTACTACATTTTCACCAGGTTTTACTAAATGACAGGTGTGTGTGATTCATGTTCCCTTATAAGACGGTGGTTATGTAAATGTATGCATCGTGTGTTCTGTCCCTTTTGAAAGCATTTGTCTTCTCAGTTTTCTTTCATTCCGAGTAATTTGCCAGATATCTTTTCTATTGGATAAAGCATAACGTATTTTGTGTTTTCTGACAACATAATGGTTACAAGTGGCGTGCATCAGTTTATGTTAAGACGTTAATCATTATATTTATCTGGTAAATGTTGTTTGTTGGCGGCCATGGAAGACTGAATCGACCTTCCTTGATAGTGATAAAGAAGCTAGGTGGGCAGTAAAGGTAGCGTGATTTGTGTGGATAACCTAGACTGTTACTGTTATATACTGTACTTTAGGTTGGCTTTCCGTAATGCAAGGTAGACTAAGAGAAAATTGCTCGTATCTGTGAATGTGGGACGGTGCGATATACAACAATGATCTCGTATGCTAAGAAAAAAAATAAATAGATAAATAAAAAAAAAGCCACAATATTCAATGAGTATGATTCTGGTGTGGGTGAAGATACGTATCATGAGCCACGAGGTCAACTATTATACTGATTCACTTATTTACTCATCCAACAGGACTTCTTCACAAACTATTATCTTATTTTTTTTTTCTTATTTGGTATCATTGTATAGTATTCTATCTTACTTTATTGTGTTTGATTGTATTATATGTTGTAATGTCGTGTTTACTTATCATTACCATTTACTTATCATTACGTATAGTACTTATTATTACTTATTTGACAGTATTTATAGTATTTCGTCATCTTTAATTGTATTTTATGATAACGTAACTCTATTTTTGCTACTTTAATGTTACTTCAATACTTGGAAGCCGGCACTTTAGTAGGCCGATTTTTCTCATAATTTTGTAGCACTTGGCCGGTGTCCATCCTACAAAAAAAAAAAAAAAAAAAAAGTAAATAGATAAATAATAAATAAATAAACATTGGTAATTATGTGATTCACGGTATTTTATCTTATTCCATTACTCTTATGGAAATTCATCTCGCTGAACATTCTAGTTTTATCGCATTTTTATATACTACGATTTTTTCTGTCATTTGTTGAGTAAGGAGGTTAGGTTAAGTTAGGTTAGTTCAGGTTATCTTAGGTTAGCTTAAGTTATGGTTAGGTAAGGTTAGGTTAGCTTAGATTAAGTTAACTTAGGTTAGATTAGGTTATGTTTGCTTAGGTTGCCTGCCTACTTCTGTATATCCATCTTACTACGACTTGAGTTCTTTTAAGAGGAAGTTTTCAAGACATATGTCCCAGATTTTTGGCTAACTCTATTAATTTTTTAGGGAACTGGCCGTCAAGTGGGCCTTTTTTGTTATTTTTGTTGTTGTCCTTGGCCAGAATCCTCTCTTCCATAACAAAAGGTTAGGTCAATTTAAGTCAAGTTAGATTAAGTTTGGTTAAGGTAGGTCAAGTTAGGTCAAGTTAGGTTAAATCAGATATAAGTTAGGTTAGGTCAGGCTTTTTTCCCATGCAATAAACAAGGAGGTGATGGATGTATGTAGTCTGCATCTTTCTTTCTTCCTCTTTCAGGTTCGAGACGCTGCGAGAACGAGAGGCAGATAACAACGTCCCAGTTCCTGAGTACACCCATAGTGCACTCACAGACACACACACGCATTCGGACTCCATTCACGCCATCTGTCGGCGAGAGTCATGACCAGCAAGACTGTGGTGAAAATTGCTGCTGAACAAGTGATTGTTTTTGCTATTTTCATTCTCAAGATTTTTGTTGTTCTTGTTGTGCTTTTTCTTTTTTCTTCTTGTTCTTTTCTTGCTCTTCTTCCTGTTCTTTTTTTTTCTTCTTCTTCTTCTTCTTCTTCTTCTTCTTCTTCTTCTTCTTCTACTTCTTCTTCTTTTTCTTCTTTCTCTTTTCTTCTCTATTTTTTCTTGTTATTCTCATTGTTTGCCCTTTATTCTTCTTACCCTTCGTGTTCTTTGTTTTCTTACTCTTGTTCTTCTTATCCTTGTACTTCTCCTTTTCCTCTTCCTCTTGTCATTATACTATTATTATTACCATTAATCATCCTCACTAGCATTGCAACACAGAAATAATAAATAAA
Source organism: Portunus trituberculatus (assembly GCF_017591435.1). Taxonomy (NCBI): domain Eukaryota; kingdom Metazoa; phylum Arthropoda; class Malacostraca; order Decapoda; family Portunidae; genus Portunus; species Portunus trituberculatus. The sequence goes on along the minus strand of NC_059279.1, from coordinate 15,109,661 downwards.
AAAAAACCTCAAATAATAAAAACACTCCAACACTGCCTTAAAAAAAAAAAAAAATCAATACCAAACCAATACAACAAATTTAACCAAAGTATATGAAAATGACATCAGAGAAACCCATTTTTTTTATCACTAGTAGTCATTATAATACCTTGAGTTTCCTTGACGCGTTTCCATATTCATTATAGTTACTATTTGGCGATGTTACACACCTTCAGAAATTTATGTTAGGATTCGAATAGTAAAGACTCTGACCATTATTCTTTTGACCTCCATAGACTCTTCGTAATGCAAATAAAATGGTCTAATCATACCCAAAACTCAAAGTAAAAAGTGCGTCTCAGTATTGAAGACATTAAGACGGTCGGGGGAGGTGTATAATGTAGACTTTGTTCCAGTGGCTGCCATACACGTACGTCACCAAGCAGCCCTGGGGAAATCTGACCGCCGGAGGACCAATAGGAAACCTTCTTGATATATTCGTCCAGTACCTGAAGTTCGAGTGAGAGAGAGAGAGAGAGAGAGAGAGAGAGAGAGAGAGAGAGAGAGAGAGAGAGAGAGAGAGAGAGAGAGAGAGAGAGAGAGAGAGAGAGAGAGAGAGAGAGAGAGAGAGAGAGAGAGAGAGAGAGAGAGAGAGAGAGAGAGAGAGAGAGAGAGAGAGAGAGAGAGAGAGAGAGAGAGAGAGAGAGAGAGAGAGAGATTTTAAAAAGGTTGTGTTCTCTCATCAAAGTAAAGCACTAGCAAAAATTCATAATTAATTGGCTTTTGAAGAACATTTTTTTTCAGTTAATTATATTGAATACTCCTTAATGTACCAGCAGAATCAAGACAACATTCTCGAAAATCATGAAAACTTCCATCAGAGCCTGTCAAAAGTCGTGATAAGACGCTGAACTGAGAATACGAGCGAAACTCACACTTCCTTTGCCTTCGCCTTCAGGTACGAGCTGGTGCGTCCCCCGGATTCCTACTGGGGCATCAAGTTCCCCAATGGCACCTGGAATGGCATGATGGGAATGGTGCACCGGAACGTGAGTCATGAGTAGTAGGTAGGATTAACTGAACCCTCCTGAACCGTCCTGAACCCTCGCAGCCTGCACGAGCCTGATGACACAAAGTTAAAAAGTGCACTAAGACAAAGGCTCTTTAGAATTGCTTATATTTTTTAATCATTCATTTTTTTCTAGAGTACTCGTGTATTTTGATAGCTTCGTGTTGAATGGCGGTGGTTTCATCCCAAAACTCATTCTGTGAAGACGAGACATCCACGTATGCATACCGGGTGCTGTTAGTGTTAAAGATTCACCGTTTGTCATTCCTGCTGACCGCTTCAGGAGGTGGAGATGGCGCTGGGGCCTTTCGCGGTGACGGCGCAGCGAGAGGAGGACATTGACTTCTCGATGGCAGTGCTGACGGATAACCAGGCCATCATCACCACCAGACCCACGCTGCAGGATGACGTGGCAGGCTTCCTCAGACCCTTCGACTACAAGGTTGTGGTGGTGGTAGTGACAGTGGTGGCAGTGATGATAATTATCTTGACACAGTGACTTGGCCAAAAAAATGCATTACTTATCTACCTACAGCATTGTTTCCCCTCCTACAGGTGTGGCTACTGGTGCTGCTCAGCACGGTGGGCATGGCGTGCGGCATGGTCAGCGTGGTGGAAGGCGAGGGGAAGGTCTTCGTTGAAAAGCCTAAGAACATCTTGTCCAAGACGTGTCTTTGGATCTTGACCACGCTCACGCAGGAGAGTGAGTCTCTTAGGAATCGTCACCACTCTTTCGGCTGCGTTTCCGTGCATTTCCATTGGGTTAATTCCATCTTCCACTCATACAGCTTTATTAGATAGGGTGGAATCAAAAGCTTTTCGTCTCACCAACTGCCCTCTGACTGACTGTCTTCAGCCTCTTTCTCACCGCCGAAATGTCGCAGCTCTTTATATCTTTTATCGCTATTTCCATGCTAACTGCTCTACTGATCTTGCTAACTGCATACCTCCCCTCCTCCTGCGGCTTCGCTGCACAAGGCTTTCTTCTTCCTCTCATCCTTATTCTGCCCAACCCTCTAATACAAGAGTTAACCAGTATTCTCAATCATTCATACCTTTCACTAGTAAAATCTGGAACTCCCTGCAAGCTTCTGTATTTCCATCTTCCTACGACTTAACTTCTTTTAAGAGAGGTGTCGAGACATTTGTCCCTAGCTTTTGGATGACTCTTTTGACCTTTCAGGGAACCTGCAGTTCCAGTGGAATTTTTTTCTAACATTTTGTTTCCCTTGGCAGCGTTCCTTCTTGCATAGAAAAAAATATCTTTGAATCCTTATGAGATAAGGCCTCTGACACATTGGCAGACATACTGGTCTCGATATTATCAACATTTCTCCATAAAACCAAGAGCTTTCTGTTTTTCTTTCTTACTTCCAAAATTCTTTCCGTGCTTCTCTCCACACCTGCCCCACATCTGCAGGCTCCGAGTGGCTGCCACCCCATGATGCAGGCCGCGTGCTGGTCACCACCTGGCTGCTGGCGTCCTTGGTCTTCATGTCTTCTTACGGTGGCATCCTCACCGCCATGCTCACCGTGCCGCGGGTCACCATCCCCATTGACTCCCTGGCAGACCTGGTGGCGCAGGATGATCTACCCTGGAAGCTGGAGTCAGGAGCGACGATGCTGACGCTACTGCAGGTCTGTCAACAAAATCTACAAATTCCTCTGGCTTTGCAGATCACAATTACTATAAAGGGAATGACTCCCACAACTGCAAAATTTTGCGTGACAGTTTGCACTTGTCTGACTTCGAGGCTTCGCAGTGGTTAATAGAAATCATATATATAGAACACCAACACACATCATTGTTTGAAAGTCTGCATAGTGCCTTCTTTCTTCCTACAATATTGACTAATGGCTTTCTTTGCATTACTTTCACGTTTTCAAAGCGAGTTACTGATTAGCAAAGTGCTCAACTGAATTGAAAGTATAAGTAATGAGAAATCATTACAGGCATCAAATAAACAGCAGGACGTTAACTCACGAACAGGATAATACATTCAGGATAGCACCGTGTCCTTCATAGCAGTCATGCGTGGCCAATGTGTGGCGTCATAAAATACCAGCGACGTTCCCTCCTCCCTTTGTCATCTAGCCTTACCCAAGCATGAAGACTTAGAGTTTTTGGATGTGGTTAGTGTAGTGGACAGGCGGCAAGGAGAAGAAAGGACAAAGTGGACTAGTTAAATCTTGAAGGTCAATTCTGTCATGTCTCACCACGCGTCACAACTGATGAGCCACATAACGTTAAAACAGTAATGTGTCCGAATGTTATATTTTTTGTCGCCTTGGTAGGAATCCAAGGACGAGGTGCGGCAGAAGGCTTACTACGGCATGGGCGGCACCATACCTGACTGCTGGTCGGCGCGCCACGGCCTCATCCAGGGGGAGTTTGCTGCCGTGTGTGACATGATGACGATGAAGAAGACTATCTCGTGGGACTTCAGGTAACGACTTCATTTATCTACTGTCTTTTCGTGGCAGGTTACCGTGCTATAAGTGTTGCTTATCGCCCTCATGCAGACTTTATTGTGGTATTAGTCACTTGCCTTTCACAACGTAAAGATTTATATTTGATTTTTATCGATCACACACACACACACACACACACACACACACACACACACACACACACACACACACACACACACACACACACACACAGCACCTCAGGCGAGTGTCACCTGTACATCGCCCAGGAAAAGGTTTATTCCAACCTCATGGTGTCTCTCGCCTTCCGCGTGGACTCCTTCCTCCTGGAGGGCGCCAATGAAATGTGAGCCAAGGCCACGTGTACAGTGTAATAGTCTTCATTCATTCCATCTCTTTCTCATTTTTCAAAGAAACTAAGACATCTAATTTCATATAAAGACGACACGCTGTTTGACTCACTGATATATTATTTGCTGTTTGATTCCAATAACAAATTCAAAACAATGCCAGGATAAAATAAAGCCTCTCCACTCAGATAATATAATCCACGGTGTTACAAAAGCAAAACATTCACGTAGTTGCGCTGTTCTTGCAGCATCTCCAGGCTTCTCGAGGCGGGGATCCTCAACTACTGGCTGAGCTCCGAGACTTCCAACACCACACAATGCCTTAAGCCGCCCACCGGTGACCGAAGCAAGGGCGTGCAGCCTCTGCCGCTCAGCTCCATGCTTGGCACCATGCTGCTCATGGCTGCAGGTGTGTGTGTGTGTGTGTGTGTGTGTGTGTGTGTGTGTGTGTGTGTGTGTGTGTGTTACCTAGTTGTAGTTTTACAGGGCCTGGGCTTTATGCTCTCCATATCTACACTTATCCAATCTTACTTTAAAAGTAAGTGTGTGTGTGTGTGTGTGTGTGTGTGTGTGTGTGTGTGTGTGTGTGTGTGTGTGTGTGTGTGTGTGTGAGAGAGAGAGAGAGAGAGAGAGAGAGAGAGAGAGAGAGAGAGAGAGAGAGAGAGAGAGAGAGAGAGAGAGAGAGAGAGAGAGAGAGAGAGAGAGAGAGAGAGAGAGAGAGAGAGAGAGAGAGAGAGAGAGAGAGAGAGAGAGAAACATCTTTCTTTGCCTTGTCAAGTTCTAGACATGAAGTTCATTAAGAAGTGAATTCTCGGTTTTCCTAACTCATGGTAAGTCTGTTAGTGGACGATACTGTCAGCTGTTGATTGATGAAGCTGCTTCTCTTTCCTCTTTGAAAGGTGCCAAATAAACAGTTTATTTTTAATAAATTGAATGTTATATTTTCACAATTTGGTACTTTGAAAATAATTGAGCGTTTAGAGAGGAAAACAAACTATTTGCCTGGCATCCTAAATGAAAACCGTAAAACTGAAAGCAATCAGTGGGTAAGAGCATCGCCCGGAGGCAGCATAAACATGTTCACCTGTTCATGATATCATGTACGTTGAAGAGCACAAGTCTTATCACGGGTTTTGTTTATCTCAGGTTGGTCACTGGCTCTTCTGACCTTCATTGGAGAAAACATAATCGTGACCATCAACACTCCATCTCCGCGATCTGTGATACGATAACCAACACCACCACCTCCGGAACGACGCACGGGAAACACTACTCCACGAACAGGGCAACGTGTCACTCTAATGTATCGGCGCTGGCTGGCAATATATCATGTCAATAAACAAAGAAACCGAGGCATCATCACAAAGACCATCAATGACTCCTTCTTGCTCTGTAACTTACATGAATTGATCGTTCTTGAGGGTGTTTGTGAGGGTCGACAGGAATACTCAGTCGAGTTCTGGTCACGAATCTATTAAATTTACAGGAAAGAATACAATCCACCGCAGCAAAACAAGTACCTACTGTGTGTGATTTGCCTTAAGAGAATGATTCAAGCTTTTAGATGTGATCTCTTCCCATGAATGAAGATATTGGTCAAGGTTAGGTCTCTGGTTTTCTAATCTTCCAGTTCCAGTAGCGATAATAAGGAGCAAACTTTTAACTTCCATATTTTACGCCACTTCTATCATCACTGGCAGGTATTACGATCAATAACTCAATTACTTCATGACGAATTATGAGATTAAAATATCAATCAAACGATAGTTGAATGCAGGGTCAAAAATTTTCTAATCAATAATCTACTGTAAATTTACCGTATTTCAAGTATCACTGTAGAAATGAGAGGAAATTAATAAGTAAATTACCAAACGATCACAGGAATAATCGACACATAAATAAATAATGACAAAGAAATTATTAAAACTACTATTTCAGTTTTTAAGTTCTCTGTTGGTCAAGTAAAAGTGTAAATGATAAAAAAAAAGAAACAAAGTATTAAACCAAAAGAACCAGTTAGACGAGTCATAACTTTACAGTGAGTGATGCGAACTTCTTTGAACTTGGATGAATAAAGAAAAAAAAAAGAGAAAAGTACGCAACTTGAACAAAATGAATAAAAACTCATAGCTCATACAACATCTCAATACCTAACACAAGGCCATGCAGACATCACCATAAGTCACCACGCTCACTAGAACTAGTTAGACAGTCAAGACTTCCACAGTGAGTGCCGTCAACTTGTTTCGAACCAGATAAGAAAAAAAAAATAGACTTATACGCAGATTAATGAACATGATGAATAAAAACCCTTAGCTCATGCATCACCTACACTTCCCATCTCGCCCCTCGACATCCTGAGTGACAGTCCACGCCTCGCACCAACACACAACACCTGGAATTGAAACGTGACGACAATACTGTATTTTTTGGCGTCCCCCTTCAAATATTAGTGACCAATAACGCATTCAGTCCACCATTACCATGTATATCTAAGCATGGAGGGAGATTGCGCGTTGGTACTGGCATTGCCTAGAGGACAGTGGTGAGGTGAACTAAGTTGGAGTAAAGGTGTACAGGTGAGTGAAGGACGGTACAGTAGGGCTGTGTTGTAAAAAGTAACTGGAGGAGTAAAACATCCATGACTGGCCTGGTGACTGGCTGCGTGTTTCCAATAACTTTTCTTCAATTAATGTAGCTCATACTTTCTTACCAGCACGAACCCCTAAAAGAACGAGGTGAGATCGATTCCCTCCCGTGTGTAACAAAATAGTTCACTCTCAGCCAGCCATTCAGTGAGCAGACATGATCTACTTAGTGCCTTTCTTGTCTTGTGTTTTTTTTTTCCTAAATATTCGCTGACTTTCCTGAATCACTTTGCATGAACACTCAGTGAACCCCCACATTCTTTACTCCGCAACTTTTGTCTGAGTCTCTCCACTCTGCACATTGACAGCAGGAGGGACGTTGCGCGGGTAACAAGTGTCTAGGCGTGAACGCTTCTCGCCATGACAGCTCGGGGCATCAGTCTCAAGGTGGCGGCAGAGCAGGTGAGTCAGTCTTGTGAGCTTCGGTGAACTAACATGCCTTTTATTGGACGAGAAGAAAACTAGGTTATGAAATATGGAGAAAATATTTTATTGGTGTTTTTAAAAAAGATAAATTATTGTTCCAAACTTATGAGTATACACAATACTGAATGAGATGTTCACCACAATGATGCCAGTGAGCAGCTAGTTAACGTGGCTGTAGCGCTGATGTGTTTCACTGGCGCTTTTACACCTCCCCTTCGCCCACAGTGGGTGCCCTGGACGAAGGTCACGTCAATGCCAGATGGCAACACTACCCTGGGGGGACCAACAGGGAAACTCATGGAAGTTCTTGCAAAAGTCATGATGTTTAAGTAAGATGTTTGTGTGTAGACTATTGTATTATGAAAACACGAGTGCAGACTTTAATTTTGCAACAGAATTTGCCAAAATAACCTTTGTAATACTTTATCCTTCACTGCAACTTTTTTCTCAGAATGCTAATATGCCAGGAATAATTGTCTGTGCCATAGATATGAGTTGGTGAGGCCTCCTGACGGACTGTGGGGAGCTGAGCAGCCTGACAAGAGCTGGTCTGGCATGATGGGCATGGTGTACCGGGAGGTGGGTGGCACTGTGGCGCCGGTGGCAGTACAGACCAGAGTGTTATTATGATTTATCATAACGTGGCGGCGTTTTCTTGCTTACTTCAGTCTCGTTTCTCTAGGAGGTGGAGTTCGCCTTGGGCCCATTCACCATCACGCCGCAGCGAGAGGCTGTGAGTGACTTTGCCATTCCATTGGCCAGCGAGAATCAGGCAATCATCATGCAGAGGCCACGGCAAGAGACGGACATGGGAGGCTTCCTGAAGGCGTTCACGACAGAGGTGAGGCGTTGGTGTTCAATTTTCTTTCGGTGTCGCATCTTGCAGGTAAGATACTAAGGTGCTGACCACATTCTCAGGTGTGGCTTCTGACGGCACTGAGTGTGGCAGCGATCAGCTCCGCCACCATTCTGCTGGTGAGGGCAGAGAGTCGCGTGTTTGGCCGCGCTATCAAAAACATCACGTCCCACTCCATGCTTTGGGTGGTGAAGGCGCTCACACAAGAAGGCAAGTTAAGATGAACTATTATGCAATAATAAAAACAATTTCGAGACAAGCAAGATGATAAGGTGACTTTTCCATACCTCACGTTTCCTGACCGCGAAAGTATTGACTGGACAGTAAGTCAAAACTTTCGGAAATGTAATAAAATTGCATACAATATGAGATGCAACAGACAAGTATCTTGTAGCAATTTAAAGCCACTAAAACCAAGACAAAAGTGGCGAAGGCCTGGCCTTTTTGACAAACTGAGCGCTCCATTCGGCGTCTTACTTATGTACAAAACAATTGGGCATGAAACATTACCCTACGTTAGAAATTGAAAAACTTTCCCTATCCGAATATGAAAGACTGATCAGCATAAAAATTTAAAAAAGTCTACTTAGTTTTGCATTTAATGAAACAGTACTAGAGGCTTTCACGTTAGGAAGGAAAGAGACACTTTATGTTATCTTTTAAATACACAAGATCGTCTTCTGTCAATATTTCACTTATGTTTCATTGTATGTCAATGCTGTGATGATATTCATATAGAGATGACGTTGTCATTCTCATCCTCCTTCTACACTAATCTACAGGCTCCGAATGGCTACCAGAAGATAACGCAGGCCGCGTGCTGGTTACCACCTGGCTACTGGCGTCCATGGTGTTCATGTCTTCTTACGGCGGCATCCTCACCGCCATGCTCACAGTGCCGCGGGTCACCATCTCCATCGACTCCCTGGCAGACCTGGTGGCGCAGGACGACCTGCCCTGGAGGCTGGAGGCGGGCTCCATGACGCCTCGGTTCTTGATGGTAGTGTTCCTGATGAGGGATGGCGGAGATAATAGAGAGCAACTTTGTGACTCGGCTCCGTCATTAACACCAAAGTAGTGTTTTGTTCGTTGTTCATGCATCATTTAGGACCAGAAGTAACCACAACAATACCTAAATAACCAAACAAATAATGCAAATAGATAAACAAATAAACGGGGAAAGCTAAGTTAATTGAAGGTGGCTAGTTCTCAATGTGTCAGTGTGTCCGTGCTCAGCCTGGACTGTTTGCATCAGTCATCGCAGAAAATACATGAACTTTGAAGCAGATCATTTCAGAAAATAACATCTTGTGTGCAATTTCACGAGCACATCATACTCATGATGCTTTAGGTAATCTCTCTTACTATAATTCGCTGAACACAAGTCCCATGCCCTGCAGGAGTCCGGCGAGCCAGTGCGGCAACGAGTGGTGACGGGGGCGTCTGGCACCTTCCCGGACTGTTGGTCGGCACGTCAGTCCATCGTTGACGGAGAGTTCGTGGCGATCTGTGACGAGACCACCATGAAGAAAGCGATGGCGTGGGACTTCAGGTGAGTCTCTCTTCCCTGGTCCATTTCCCACTGATTTCATTATCATCATCTCGTGTTGGATGTAGAAAGACACAAACGATGGAAAAATATAGAAAAAAATGTTGTTAATGTTGCTGTATTCCAAAAAGAAAAAAAGGGTAAGATAACAGATAGATACCTGATAATCTCAAATGGATTGAACAATTCAATTTCGAAAGCATCTTGATTTCCTGAAACCTATAAATCGCAAAAAGGGAGAAAACAGAAACACAAATAGTCACGGGATTTACCAATATTAGTTAGCAAAATATCAGTAAAAGTAAGTAGAGAGTCGTGCAGTAAATCTGCGAGGGACAGGTTGCTAATGTCGTGCCATTGCCTTGCAGCACCTCCGGGGAGTGCCACCTTTACATCGCAAAGGAAAAAGTTTACTCCAGCGCCTGGATGGCTGTCGCCTTCAAGAGAAACTCCTCATTCCTCGCACAGGCAAACGTCATGTAAGTTTCAGGTTGAGCTTCCTAATGAACGGACGTGTCTGTGTTTAGTGGCCAGTGACCTGATGCTATAGCTGGCTGGTGTAGACATGAGAAATTTTCCTGCGGTGTCGTCGGGTTGGGTCCTGTTCCCGAGGCCTTCGTTGCGAAGGTCTCAAAGATGGAAGCTGAGTTCCGTGGGTCAATATCAGACCTTCGGGCTGAGTTCTGCCGGAAGATCTCAGCGGTTGCGAGAGGGTCGTACTCCGCCGCCACTTTACTGAGTAAGGTGACACAGGAGCAATGGACTGTTGTGTGCAGACACCAAAAGGATGAAGGTCCTCAAGATGCCATGTCTCGAGGAGCGCCTCGTAAAACAGAGGAATCTCTTTAGTGTGTTGAAGGGAGTGACATTAAAGGTAGTAGAAGAGGCGAGGGGAGCCAAGGAGAGGAATGAGAGGGGGGACGCAGTTATCCTGCCCCCAAGTTTTTTTTTTTCATGGAAGAGGGAAAGCTGCCAAGGGCAACAAAATATTAGAAAAATAAAGGCCCAGTGGAACTGCAGACTCCCTAAAAGATTTGAAAGTCAGCCAGAAGCCAGGGACAAATGTCTTGAAACCTCCCTTTTAAAAGAAATCAATTCGTAGGAGGATGGAAATACAGAAGCAGGCAGGAAGTTCCAGAGTTTACTAGTGAAAGGTATGAATGATTGAGAACACTGGTTGCCTCTCGTATTAGAGGGTTGGACAAAATAGGGATGAGAGGAAGAAAAAAGCCTTCTCCAGCCAGGCCGCAGGAAGAGGGGAGGCATGCAGTTAGCAAGATCAGTAGAGCAGTTAACATGAAAATAGTGATAAAAGATAGAAAGAGATGCAACATTTCAGCGGTGAAAAAGAGGCTGAAGACAGTAAGTCAGAGGAGGGGAGTTGGTGAGACGAAAATCTTTTGATTCCACCCTATCTAATAAAGCTGTACGAGTATGAGTGGATCCCCCAAACATGTGAAAAGTACTAAGTGCAATACGAATAAAGCCCTTGTACAGAGTTAGCAGTTGGAAGGGCGAGAAAAACTGGCGGACGCCGCAGAACGCCTAACTTCACAGAAGGTGTTTAAACAAGAGATGAGATGTGAAGTTTCCAGTTGATTGTGAGTAAAGGATAGACAGAGGATATTCAGTAAGGAAGAGGGAGACAGTTGAGTATCATTGAAGAAGAGGGGATAATTGTCTGGAAGGTTGTGTTGACTTGATAAATGGAGGAATTGAGTTTTAGAGGCATTGAAAACTACCAAGTTTTCTCTTCACCAATCAGAAATCTTAGAAGGATAAGAAATCAGGCGTTCTGTGGCGCCCCTACGTGATATGTTGACTTCCTGAAGGGTTGGTCGTATCTGAGAAGACGTGGAAAGATGTAGGATGGTATCATCAGCGTAGGAGTGAATAGGGCAAGAAGTTTGGTTAAGAAGGTCATTAATGAATAATAGAAAGAGAGTGAGTGACAAGACAGAACCCTGAGGAACATCACTGTTAATAGATTTAGGAGAAGAACAGTGGCCATCCACCATGGTTGCAACAGAGCGATCGGAAAGGAAACTTCAAATAAAGTTGCAGAGAGAAGGATAGAAACCGTAGGAGGGCAGTTTGGAAATCAAAGCTTTATGCCAGACTCTATCAAAAGCTTTTGATATGTCTAACGCGACAACAAAAGTTTCACCGAAATCTCTAAAAGAGGATGACCAAGACTCAGTAAGGAAAGCCAGAAGATCACCAGTAGAGCGACCTTGACGGAAGCCATACTGGCGATCAGATAGAAGATTGTGAAGTGACAGATGTTTAAGAATCTTCCTATTCAGGATAGATTCAAAACTTTAGACAAGCAAGAGATTAAAGCTATAGGACGGTAGTTTGAGGGATTAGAACGGTCACCCTTTTTAGGAACAGGCTGAATGTAGGCAAACTTCCAGCAAGAAGGAAAGGTAGAAGTCGATAGACAAAGTTGGAAGAGTTTGGCCAGGCAAGGTGCAAGCACGGAAGCACAGTTTTGAGAACAATAGGAGGGACCCCATCAGGTCCATAAGCCTTCCGAGGGTTTAGGCCAGCAAGGGCATGGAAAACATCATTACGAAGAATTTTGATTGTAGACATGAAATAGTCAGAGGGAGGAGGAGAGGAGGACAAGCCCAGAATCATCCAAGGTGGAGTTGTGAGCAAAGGTTTGAGAGAAGAGTTCAGCTTTAGAGACAGAAGAGATGGCAGTGGTGCCATCAGGATGAAATAAAGGAGGAAAGATGAAGAAGTGAAGTTATTTGAGATGTTTTTGGCTAGATGCCAGAAGTCACGAGGAGAGTTTGAGTTTGAAAGATTTTGACATTTCTATTTATGAAAGAGTGTTTGGCAAGTTGAAGAACAGACTTGGCATGATTCCGGGCAGAGATATAAAGTGCATGAGATTCAGGAGATGGAAGGCTCAAGTACCTTTTGTGGGCAACCTCTATCATGTATAGCACGAGAACAGGCTGAGTTAAACCAAGGTTTAGAAGGTTTAGGTTGAGAAAAGAATGAGGAATGTACGCCTCCATGCCAGACACTATCACCTCTGTTATGCGTTCAGCACAAAGAGATGGGTCTCTGACACGGAAGCAGTAATCATTCCAGGAAAATCAGCATAATACCTCCTCAGGTCCCCCAACTGGCAGAGGCAAAACGCCAGAGGCACCTTCGCTTTGGGGATCCTGAGGAGGATTGGAGAAATAGGACAAGATACAGAAATGAGATTGTGATCGGAGGAGCCCAACGGAGATGAAAGGGTGACAGCATAAGCAGAAGGATTAGAGGTGAGGAAGAGATCAAGAATGTTGGGCGTGTCTCCAAGACGGTCAGGAATACAAGTAGGGTGTTGCACCAGTTGCTCTAGGTCATGGAGGATAGCAAAGTTGAAGGCTAGTTCACCAGGATGGTCAGTGAAGGGAGAGGAAAGCCAAAGCTGGTGGTGAACATTGAAATCTCCAAGAATGGAGATCTCCGCGAAAGGGTAGAGGGACAGAATGTGCTCCACTTTGGAAGTTAGATAGTCAAAGAATTTACTATAGCCAGAGGAGTTAGGGGAGAGATACACAACACAAATAAATTTAGAGAGTGACTATTGAGTCGAAGCCAGTTGGTGGAAAACTCGGAAGATTCGAGAGCCTGGCCACGAGAACAAGTTAAGTCGTTGTGCACATAGACGCAACATCCAGCTTTATAGCGAAAATGAAGATAGAGAATGTAGGAGGGAACAGAGCAGGGACTACTGTCCGTTGTCTTAGACAGCTGTGTTTCGGTGAGAAAAAGAAGATGAGGATTAGTAGAGTGTGTAATTCACCTCGGTCGTTTGCTGGTCACCCAGCCAGTCTTCCCCATTACGGAGCGAACTCAGAGCTCATAGACCGATCTTCGGGTAGGACTGAGACCACATCAACACACAACACACACCGGGAAAGCGAGGCCACAACCTCTTGAGTTACATCCCGTATCTATTTACTGCTAGGTGAACAGGGGCCACACATTAAGAGGCTTGCCCATTTGCCTCGCCGCTTACCGGGACTCGAAATCGGGCCTCTCGATTGTGAGTCGAGCGTGCTAACTACTGCATTACGCAGTGTGTGTGTGTGTGTGTGTGTGTGTGTGTGTGTGTGTGTGTGTGTGTGTGTGTGTGTGTGTGTGTGTGTGTGTGTGTGGGGTGAATGGATGTGGTTTTGTGTGAAGAAGGAGAGCTGTCTTTAGAGGGCAGGCTGTGACTGCCCCCTTGAGTTGTGAGACACGAAGGAAAACGTTCAGCGAGATCACAACTAGCTTTAATGGAAAGTTCACAGAACCTCCTGAACTAGTTATTAGATCTCGCTGGGAGTAGATTATCGTTTAGGTAGGTGTCTACTACCTCATCCACGTAGTGTGATTGTGCTTGGTGATAGTCATGTATAGGCATTCAGATAGTACCTTTTATGTCATGGAAAAGAAGCGTAGGGGATAAGTAAGATAGCAGATAGGCTATACACGTAGTTAGGAGACGATGGGACCAAACCCAAGCAAAACCAACTCAAGCTGGTCTAAGACAAACTTCCTTATTTAAGATTTTTTGTTAGTACGGCCCTAGGAAGTTAATGAGGAAAGTTATATACAATTATGAGTAGAGGGTAGCTAATCAGAAAAAGACTGATTCCAGTGGATTTTTTTTTTCAGGTATGAAGACAAAGAATAGGGAAGAAATAAGTCCATTAAAGGCAGCTGAAGTAAAGTTAGTCAGTTCTAGGGAGATTAGCCAAATTATGAACGAGTATTTTCTAACTATTTTTACTCGGAAAAAAAAAAAACAAACAGGAAATGCCAGATAGTAAGCAGATTTTTAGAGCAACAAAGTAAGAAGCTGACATATATTCCCATAAATAATGAGATGGTAGAACAAGACATAGCAGACTAAAAAAAAAATCAGCACGGACTATTTCTGTGGCTTGTTAACAAAGAATATAAAGCGATGAATTCGGAACACAAAACATAATTTTGAGATACACAACTAAAAGTAGAATAGTGAATGATTAATTCAATTTTTTTAGTGCAAATGATAACATCTTGTTCAGAGAAAGCATCTACTACCCTTTAATGATAACAAAAGCGCTGGTCTTATTAGATGTCCAGGTGTTAGCTATTCTATTTGACAAAACGATAAAATAAAACACGAACACTTCAGCGACAACATAAAGTAACCAAGAGTGCTTTTGTGGCAGCATCCGGACCCTGAAGGAGGCGGGGATGGTGGACCACTGGCTGGGGCAGGAGATCGTCAGTACCCCGCAGTGCCTCAGATCCCCAACGCTGGACCGCCAGGAGGGTGTTGCGCCCCTCGACCTGGAGACTCTGCTCGGCCCGCTGCTGGTGCTGGCGGCAGGTGAGTGGCGGATGGAGGATGATGAGAGATGGAATTATAGTTAACCAAATATGGGCATAATTGTGGCAGATGAATGCAAAACAGATGGATATTGAATAATTTTGGTGGTCTCGAGTCAGTGAATGTGTGGCGGATGGATATGAAGTATGTGGAGGTGAGGCAGTTATGAGTGGCACACGGTTGTAAACGTACAGTAAACAGGTGAGGTGTTAAAAACGTGTTTATTTTATGTAAGAGATGAAAGCTGGCCAAAGGCAACAAAAACTTAAAAAAGGACCCACTTAGTTGCCAGTCTATTTACAGATCTGAAAGAGTTAGCCCCCCAAAAAATGTATTAATATCTTGAAACCTCTGTCTTAAATGAAATCGAGTCATAGAAAGTTGGAAATACAAAAGCAGGCCGGAATTCCAGAGTTTACCAGAAAAAGGTATGAATAATTGAGAGTATTGGTTAACTCTTGCATTAGAGAGCTGGACAGAACAGGGGTGAGAGAAAGTGACTGAGATGAGGGAGCTATGGACTGCAGGTGGATAACAAGCGAGAGAAAGTGAGATGAGTGAAAAGTGAATGGAGGAGAGGCAATGTATGTTAGCGAGCACAGTGTGGAAGAATAACGTTTTTTTCCGTCTGGCTTATATTTCTGAATTACACTAAGGAAAAAGATAGACTGACTTAGAGCGTCTCTGTTGGTTTGCCAGCTTATAAGTTAACAGCTTTTCGGTTTATTTTCCAAACATGGGGTGCACTGAGAAAGGAGACCACCCAGCTGGAGATTACAACTTGCGACCAGCTAGTTATGAGTCTAGCGCACTGCCACCACATTGTCCATAACCCCTTGAGTACCATGAAGCGTTTTCCTATTCATTCTGCTTACTGTTTGGTGATTCTATACAGCTTCAGAAACATATGAGGGGATTAAAATAGTGAAGGCTGTGGCCATTAATCTTCTGACCTCCATAAACCCTTCCTAATGCAAATAAAATCGTCTAATCACTCAAAACTCATGGAAGAAACGCGTCTTAGTACCGAAGGGGTCAATGTCCACTTATGATAACAATCGGAATAGCTGAATTCATCAATGAGAACCAGTTAAGAAAATATGTGAAGCAAATTCAGTTATCTTAGATAGTAAATCCATGGCATATTTCGAGGTTATTATAAAACCACCAGCAAACAAAGGATCATTGTTTATCTGATCCAAACAGGAAATGTAATGTAGTCCCACATAGCCACCGAAATCAGATTTTTTTTCGCATGACCTCCAGGTCTGAGCTTCGCCTCACTCGTCTTTCTGGGCGAACTGCTGGTGACAGGCCGCTCCTGACGAAGTGGCCTCTTGATTCTTACCATCGCTGATCACCGACAAACAACGCTGCTCAAATTAACATTTATTTGTATCAATATAAATTTACCACAATTTTTCAAGTACAATTCTTCATTTTAATTTCTTTCTTAATCATACTCAGCAAAGATAGACACAATAGTTTTATACTATCAAGATACCATGGAATTGAAAATCGAAATTTTAAGTAGAAATGTGGTATATATTCTAATATCTTTATTAAGTAAAAATGTAACATTCAGAATCTATGTTATGTAACTGAAGATTAATGTATAACTTTTCTTTCAAATTTTGATAAACCATATTATTTTTCTGTTGATGTATTACCTTAAGAATACAAATAAAACATAAATGCATACAATATCTTATTTTAAAACCTCTTAATCTTTATCTACCTTAGCTTTGTGATGCATGATCGCTGATATTTCAGTAACGACAGTGATGATGATCGCCAGAAACAAGTAAGGAAAAATTTAATATCAAAACCAACACTTAATAAGAGTTAGATGATGAGAATAACGAACATACAATAATCTATTTTTTGTCCAAGAATTCAACACATCATAAATTCATGTGTGCATATGGAAGCCTTCTCTACATTCATGAAAGAAATTAACGTGGCATCGCCCGTCCTGATCGTGATTAGAACATAAAGGGAACATTTCATACTCTGTCTAACACAAACTTTATATACTTTACATAGCCAAGTGTAATTCAAAGGCTTTGTTATCTCTTGATCATTATTTTTTTCTCAGTCAGTCGTAACACAAGTAACATTAAAGTCGGTATCAATAATATGTTCTAGAATTCTAAAATAAATTTGGAAGCTTGGACTTGAAAATACTCTGAACAATTCTGTAAATTATTGTTTTACTTATGTGACACTTAGCACAGAGAGATGTTTCCTTAATGGCAGAATTCAGTCTATTCTTTTTTTCATTTTCCCCTTTCTATAAGAGGGTCATTCTCCAAGGAGAATTCCATATACACGTGTGTGTGTGTGTGTGTGTGTGTGTGTGTGTGTGTGTGTGTGTGTGTGTGTGTGTGTGTGTGTGTGTGTGTGTGTGTGTGTGTGTGTGTGTGTGTGTGTGTGTGTGTGTGTGTGTGTGTGTGTGTGTGCGTATAAAAACACCAGTTCGAGAAATTTTCAAAATAAAGCCTGACAAAAGGAAGGATAAAATAGAAAAAATAGAAATTTGATACTCATGTTGCCTAAGAATCTGAAGTCCTGACAGAGTTTAATCTTACAAATCAAAGACTGGTTAGTACAGTGGTAACGCGCTAGCCTGGCGTTGCTAAGGTAGGCAGATTGAGTCTCGCCCGAGCACGTGATTTTAAACTGTTTATTGGGAGGTTACTGCCGTGGTTGGGGCGCCACAATGGGGAGTTGGGTTCGCCTGGCTGACGTTCTGAAGAGCATCAAATGTGGTGGATACCGGAACTAAAACCAACGAACTTTAAATTAATTTTTAACTAAAATTGCCATAATCATCAACAAACTCCTTAATTAAAAGTTCACACCTCCAAAGCCACACAAAGGTCACACCAGCCTAACGACCAGCAAGCACCGCAGCCACACACTGCGGAGTAAAGGGAAGCAATAAAAAGGCTGTTCTTGTATGTATTGTGAAACAATCAGGGAACACACCCCACAAACCCCACAGCCCAGAGGCAAAGGTAAATAAATAACCTCTAATTTACACCGCCATTCATTATTCAGCGGGACGGACACTGAACACTCACCAGCAGAGGATCACTTAGGGACGCTCGTCGTGCCGCCATTCGGTCTGAGGCGATAGGCGGCGCAGGTGGCGGCAGAAGCAACTCACGTCTCCATGACTCAACTCAGGCCTGTGATCAGAGTGGCCGCCGAGGAGGTAAGGCGGTGGTGGGGAGGGACGCGCACATTAGACTGGTGGAAATACGAGTCAGTATGTGATTATGATAAGTTGGAAAGGTTTTCATATATATCATTTCTCTCCTCTCTCTCTCTCTCTCTCTCTCTCTCTCTCTCTCTCAGTGGGTGCCCTACACCACGCTTCTCCACCAAAACGGCACACTGGACGTGGCAGGACCCATGAAATACTTCCTGGATGAGTTTTGTCGCGTTCTGGAAGTGAGGTACTCTACATTGGTCTCCTTTACAGTATTATATCACACAAAAGACATGAAATCAACGCACTTTTTCTTGGACGCGGTGGTGTTTTATTTCGTATTTGTTCATCATATGCTCTATTCAGAAGTGAAAAATGTAAATAGATACGTCACACTTTTTTCTAGACACTGGATTGCTTTCCCTGTCACCCAATGAAGACTACACAATGCAATTAAAACCACTCTCTTCTTTAGACGCTGCGTTATTCTCGTCTCTGTTGCTTTTATTTAAACTGGAGATAGATCAGAACCTCGGATATATTTTTGAAGGAAAAGTCTGACAGCACTGTACAATGGCAGGAAGAGAGGGATATATTTGTATTAATTTTCCTGGTGTCAATACTGGAACACCTATATGAAAAAATAAGTCACCGAAATACTGATATACGAGAGGGGTTTTTTTTTGGGGGGAAGGGGGGTCGATATGTGTTATGTTTATTCTAGGTTTATTATATTGGCGGGGTTGGTCGACGGGATGGGTGTGATGAGCGCTTCTTAAAGGCAGGTCAGGCAAAACAGATGATCATTATGGCATGGAAGCTCAAGATCACTTCATTCTACCTTTTTTTTTATCATGACTTTATGTGAAAAGATTCCGCAGACAACGAAATATTTATACGTTTATGAAATCTTCATTGTGAAAGGCTGATATTACAAATAAGATGTCAGTAATAGGTAGTGTGTGTGTGTGTGTGTGTGTGTGTGTGTGTGTGTGTGTGTGTGTGTGTGTGTGTGTGTGTGTGTGTGTGTGTGTGTGTGTGTTTGTTTTAAGGCAGAAGGAAAGTTAAATGAAGCACTAAAAACTTAAGGGCATTTCATAAGGACCCAGTGATAAATCTAATCGTTTCCATTTGCTCTGAACCTTTAATATACGATTTCATTTCAGCACAAAAATTCAGATGAAAAAATCTTGCAACAATTAAATCTTCCATAAAAAGACTTAGTATCTTTTAATAATGAGGTTTATCTACTCAGTTCTTACATAATTACCCATGAAAATTTTTAGCTAGTATAAAAACCATCGATTTAAATTTATTACTATAAAAGAAAGTTAGTATATTTCTTAACTAACCAGAACATCAGTTAGTAAATTTCCTTAAGTCTGATATCATGTTTCTATAACTTTAATTTTCGAAGATATCGTGTAGATACAATAAGAGATATTGTCACAGATTTCAATATCTTCCACACTAAATATTCTTCTCTTTATCTCTCCTTACATTCAACACACTGTCTATCTTAACAGTTCTATCTAAATCCGCGATATAATTTCTCGCCTGAGCTGTACTGATTCCCTAGCTTGTAATGCCACGAAGCAAGTATCGTTTTTATAATATAATATAGACAAATAGATGGATTCATGAACAGCTTTACATTAAGACAAAGGAGAAAAGGATTGCCAGATATCTTTTTATCTGTTTTTTATCATGAACATTATATACAATCTGACATCACTAACTTGAGTAAATTTGAATCTTCCTTGGCCTCAGTTACGAGATCCTGCGTCCCTCTGATCGAATGTGGGGCATCATGCTACCCAACGGCACTTACAACGGCATGGTGGGGATGCTGCTCAGGGAGGTAAGCCATGGGCCACCAACACCACCACCATCCATCCATCACAACCACCACACAGTCGTCCTTTTCCGTCTGGACAATATGAGTTCCTTAGCATTCTTGTCATTTCCTTTTACTTTTAATTTAACACCCTTCAGTAGTGGGACACATTTTTACTTTGAGTTTTGTTTACGATTAGATCACTTTATTTATATTAGGAATGGTCTATGGAAGTCAAAAGTTTAATGGCCACAGTTTTCACTATCTTAATCCCCACATGAGTTTCTAAAGCTGTAAAAAAATAGCAAATAATACGCAGAATGAATAGGGAAACACGTCTTGGTTAGTTAAGTCTCTTTTCTTTCATTTTTTCATTTTCTTCAGTTCCATCTCTCACCTCCATCATATTTCAGAATATCTTAGCTAACTTTTTTTCTTTCCTTTATTTTTTGAGAACAGCAATTAAGAGGATCTACACTTATTCACTTATTTATCTACTTATTCATACATTTGTTTAATTAATATCTTCTAGTCAATGGATACTGCTAGTACTGCCACCTGCCACGACTCTCCTCACTCCCCTCACCACCATGATTAAGGCCCACAGTCCGTGGTCTCGCTACTGTTCCCCACTACCGCTCACCGCGCTGCCTTATCACTTATCACGAGTATTACGACACTCCCCACGCAATCTTCAAGATATCGTAAAAAAAAATAAATAAAAGTTTAAATGAATCGGCTCATCTGTTTATACTACTATACGATAGTAATGATGATGGTGGTGGTGGTGGTGGTAGTAGTAGTAGCAGTAGCGTATTACTTAAAACATAAATCATAACAAAATCCTCCCCGGCGGGGAATCGAACCCCGGTCTCCCGCGTGACAGGCGGGGATACTAACCACTATACTACCGAGGATGTACGAAGTAGTAACACCATAGTGACAGAAGCAGCAGCAGCAGCAGCAGCAGCAGCAGCAGCAGCAGCAGTAGTAGTAGTAGTAGTAGTAGTAGTAGTAGTAGTAGTAGTAGTAGTAGTAGTAGTAGTAGTAGTGATAACAATTGTAAAACTATATATATCATTATCATCGATTGTAAGTGTGTTATTAGCTTAATCATTGTCATTATTATTGTTATTATTTTATTATTATTATTATTATTATTATTATTATTATTATTATTATTATCATTGTTATAATTATTATTATTATAATTAATAATAAAAACAATTATTATTATTATAATAAATAATAACAATGATGATGATAATAATAATAATAATAATAATAATAATAATAATAATAATAATAATAATAATAATAATAATAATAATAATAATAATAATAATAATAATAATAATAATAGTAATATTATTATTATTACTATTATCATCATCATCATCATCATCATCATCATCATCATCATTATTATTATTTATTATTATTATTATTATTATTATTATTATCATCATCATCATCATCATCATCATTATTATTATCATTATTATTATTATTATTATCATTATCATTATTATTATTATTATTATTATTATCATTATTATCATTATCATCATCATCATCATCATTATCGTTACCATAAATACGATCATCATTACTGACGTAATCATGAAAACCCACTGGCTTCCAGGAGGTAGACTTCGCCTTGGGTCCATTCTTCCTCAGCGACTCGAGGGAGAAAGTGGCAGATTTCACCGCCTCCTTTTACTATGACTCCTACTACATCGTGTCGCAACGCCCCATTGCTTCCAGTGACCCCTCTGGAATTATCAAGACGTTTCACCCCCAGGTACTCTTAGAGGAGCATTACTGGGTTTGATTTATTGAAGTGACGTGACGTGTTTATGTAGTGTAAGCATAATATATGTGTCACGTGCCCAGGTTTGGCTGTTGGTGGCAGTGTGCATGGCGGTGGTGGGTGTGGTGATGATGGCCATGATGTGGCTCACTGAGAGGCTGCCGGGGAATGGGGACCGTCTCGTGTGTCGTGGGCTGCCATGTGGAGCGTTCAGGGACTTTTCCAGGAACGTAAGAGACAACTATTCATTGACACATTCCTTATAAACTCAATGATGTGGCGTTAACGTTTCAAAACTAAACAAAGAAGGAAGGCTTGTGTCCCGTGTCACCTGCTAATACTCTGGTCTTTCAGCAACGTCGTGGCTGCCTGAAAACGCCAGTGGCCGGCTGATGGTGACAGTGTGGGTCCTCTCCTCCTTGGTGATCGCGTCTGTCTACCGGGGAAACGTCACCGCCATGCTCACGCTCCCAAAAATCGCGGTGCCAATTGACTCCATAACAGATCTCACCAAACAGAATCGCTTGCCCTGGAAATTGGAACACGGAGGGTTGGAAAATTTTTTGCTGGTGAGTGTGTTGTTCCTGAAGCATATAAATTAACTTTCTTATGGGAGAAAGTAGATCGATTTCCTTTTATTCATATGTTTTTTTTTTCACACCTAAGAACATTAAAGTTAGAAAAAAAAGAATCTAAAAGAAACTTCTACATTTACGCGTGGCAGTCCCTGTACTAAACATACTTACCTATCTTCACCTATCATTCTCAGTCATAAATGCGTCAAATCTTTTAAAGCTGGTGAATCATTCAGAACTAACATGATTACTGATCTACCATTCTATTTGGGAGCTAATTACTTCTTATATCTTCCCATATCTAATTTTCTTTTAAAGTTTGAATCCATTATTTCTTTTCCTTTTCTTATTATAACCTTAAAACATTTGTTCACGTCACTTTTATTATATTCTTCATGCAACTTAAAAGATCCCTCCTAAGCTACCCATTTCTTAGCAATGTAAATTCTAAAGCATATCTCCTTTTGTAAGGAAAAAACCATATCCCCTGTATCCTATTAGTCTAACTTTGCATCTCACCACTCCCTCTCATTACGGCGCCCTTAGAAATCCAAAGATAAAGCGATGCAGAAAATGGGCACCGAATATTCAGGTTTCATCCCGAGCTGCTGGTCTGCGCGCCGCGAGATCCTGGCTGGGGAATTCGCCACGGCATGCGACAAGACCTCCACCATGACCATGATGGCTTGGGACTTCAGGTGCGCATCTCTCACACACCTTGCAACAACGGAAGAACTGAACAATGATTGAAATATTTACAGTTTTTTTGTCTTCATTCTTCATTGTTATTTTCGCCTTTCTGAGTGTCATTCACGCATCTATTACATGTGTTAGTGTTGAATTTTTGTTTCTGAACTTTCATGCACCTGTCTTATGAACGAATTTGTTTACCTCTATATTCGTGTATTTGTCTTTATTTATTATATATTCTAAGCGTATTTTAGCATTGCATCCATATTTACGCTTTATTACTTTTTCTTACTCATCCTATCTACTATTATAGAAATTTCATTCACTCATCCTAGGTTTTTGGCAATGCATTTTCGGTCCCAATTACAAATTTTCAGTAATATCAAAGCACCTTGGCATTGTCCATTGATAAAATAATTAAATGTTAAAAGGTTCATATTATATCTTGGGATTCTGTGACGGCTTTGTTATGATACTCACTCCATTTCCTATGAATGCGCCAATAAGTATACGGGAGGGCCGAGGTGAATAACTGAACATGCGCTGATTTTAACAGTTCTCGAAGAGCAGTCATGCGGTAACTTTTCTGATACCTCTTTCTTTAACCCCTTCACTACCATGACGAGTTTCCATATTCACTCTGATTAGTATCTGGTGATTTCATATACCTTCAGAAACTTATAAGGGGGATCAAAACAACGAAGACTGTGGCCGTTAATCTAGACAGACCCTTCCTAACGTCAACAAAAATAGTCAATTGGTGCACAAATCTCAAGATAAAAATATGTTTCAGTATTGACGAGGCTTAAGCTCTTAGTCAGGGATTTTTATTGTTAAGAACCCCCTGAGTTATAAGACCATCTACCCGAACCCCCAGTATTATCACATGGAACATGGAATTCAATATGCAATGGTACTGCAAAGAATTTTATTAGATCAGCCATCTAAGTACCCCTGGAAATCTTCTTATGAATCCCCTGGGGTTTTGCGCTGTCAGGATGGCCACTGTCCAATGAGCTAACATCATTAGGTCTCTATGACGCTGAAGACGTCTATGGTTGGTAACATACAATCAATCTCATTATCAGACTTTGATTTCTAAATTATGAAAATAAACTCAATTACGGGGCTTCATATGTTCATGGTGACTTGTAGTCTACTTACTAACCTAGAAGGAAAGAAAATACCTTACTAACTTAGAGTTATCAATTGAGGAAGAAGTAATTTTTGTCCCAAGAATAGAGCTAGATGGTATATAAAAACACAATGCATAGTTATAACCTAACTCTACTATTATAGCGATTTTTGTCGTAGATACATGTTTGAAAATACTTTACCTATCTTGATAACTCCTTATGTGACAGAAGAAGGGATGATAAGGGCTCCTTGCATAGAGTCTGGTGGTGAGTGGTGTGTATGGGACCTCTGTTTATACTGACACCGTGCTGAACAACTCGTCATGAACGAGGGCACGCTGTGCGCCATGCACCAGGCACTGACAATAACAGTGGTTCTTTACGGGGTGAAAAGGACTCGCTGACCGTGTTTGGGGAGTGGTGTGTGGCAGGTCATTGCTCATGGCTACCCGTATGAGGCGCAGTAAAGGTGGCAGCGTCACTATCCTCGCACTCAAGGGTCTGGGGTGAACCCTTACGGGGTGAAAGGGTTTGTCTCAGTACCTGTGTAGGCAAATGAACTTCATTTACGTCGCAGTTTAGGTGGCAGCGCCATTCTCCTCGCACCTAAGGGTGATCCTGACAGGGTGAAAGGGTTAATCTCACTACCGGTGTACGCAAGTGAACTTCAACTGCGGCGCAGGAAGATGACAGCGTCACCTTGCTCGCTCCCAAGGGTCTGAGGTGGATCCTTACGGGGTGAAAGGGTTCGTCCCAGTACCTGTCTAGGCAAGTGGACTTCAATATTGTGTCGTGAAATCGCATCGTGAGAACTGGAACCGCATCGACATCGTGGAAACCCGCATCGTTACCCTGGAAACTGGAATTGCATCTTGATCGTGGAAAATCGCATTATTATCGTGGAAACTTGAATGGCTTCTTTATCGTGGAATGACATTTTGGAAACTCGCATCGCTTTCGAGGAAACTGGGATGACATTGTTATCTTGGAAACTCAGAGCGCTATCAAGGAATCTGGAATTAAATCTTATCATACACACTGTTATCGTGGAAGCTCTCGTGATCGTCGTTCGTTTCGTTTTCTCTGAATTACTTAATTAGTCTTGGTATTATTCTTAGCCTCCGTAATAATACAGATGTTGGTCATTTTTATCTTATCTCTTTTACTGTATTTTTTTCTTAAGTGAATGGTTCTCTTAAGTAATTTCCTTAACATGATTATTTCAGTAGAAAAGAAGTTTTCTTTACTTTTCTTAGTTGATGAAGAAAGTAAATAAAAAAATAAGTGATTTGTTATTGATTTTGTGATTTAAGTTAATATTCTGCTCAAGAGAGAGAGAGAGAGAGAGAGAGAGAGAGAGAGAGAGAGAGAGAGAGAGAGAGAGAGAGAGAGAGAGAGAGAGAGAGAGAGAGAGAGAGAGAGAGAGAGAGAGAGAGAGAGAGAGAGAGAGAGAGAGACGCTCATTTTACACGGAGTTGATAGTGAGAAAAAATGAGACGGAGTGACAAAGAGCAGATTTTGTTCTTCATCTGTGTTCTCTAGTGTTCCCTATAAACAAAGGACACAAGAGACTGACAGAGTGTTCGTCCTTCATCTGTGTTCTCTCTGTGTGAGTTTGGCAAAAAAAACAACATTAATTCTTCCTGTGTTCTATTATGTTCTCTATGAGCTGGGAGGAGAACAAGAGAGACAGCATTCGTTCCTTCCTTGTGTTCCATTGTGTATGTGTTCTGTCATGTTCCCTGTGAGTTGGGCAAAAGAACATAACATTCATTCTTCTTGTGTTCTTTTATGTTCTCTATGCGCTGGGAGGAGAACAAGAGAGACAGCATTCGTTCCTTGTGTTCCATTGTGTTCTCTATGGTATTACTGTGTGTCAAGGGCATTCAGGGTGCTTGGGAGTTGCTCAGAATGAAACCAATGATGTGTGTTCTATTCCTTACTAATTAAAGGAAAGATTACATTGAATTTCCTCGGTTTCTTGGGGTCTGCTGTGCTAAAAGAGTTCTAAAGTGCATTGGTGATTTGTAAAAGCACTAATTCACTTACTACTACTATTAACTATTACTACAACTACTACTAATATGTTCAGGTGATGGTATGTATGTACTATGTAAGTGACTGTGTGTGTGTGTGTGTGTGTGTGTGTGTGTGTGTGTGTGTGTGTGTGTGTGTGTGTGTGTGTGTGTGTGTGTGTGTGTGTGTGTGTGTGTGTGTGTGTGTGTGTGTGTGTGTGTGTGTGTATTTTTTGAGGGGTAGTATAAAGACAACTTGAGAAAATGTGGTTTTGTTTTGTGGTTTTTGTTCTCTTTCTCTCTCTCTCTCTCTCTCTCTCTCTCTCTCTCTCTCTCTCTCTCTCTCTCTCTCTCTCTCTCTCATGTATCAATAAAGGCAGAAAGGAAAGCACACGTTTTGTTTCGACTAAACATTATAATACTGCATTATTAGAAAGTTATAGAGAAAAAGTCATTCAGTTCGGAAAGGTAAGGTAAAGAAACGATCCTTCCTTTCCATGACAGGGACAAGGAGCCTTCGTTCACATCTCCTCGGCCTCTGCCATCTGTCTGCCTCAGCAGCGCCACTGTGGATTGCCCTTTCGGTTACTGCGCGTACTGTACTTTCTTGAGCCATACTTTGTACTACAGCAGTTTGTCCTTCCACAGGAGTAGTAGGGTTGTTTTGTTTGCCGCCGTTGTTGTCTTACACGTCTACTGTTTTTCCGCGGACACAACATATCATCATATGCAGGCAAAGCTTTCTTCTTAAGACCTGATGCCTTGTTCTGCAAGCCTACTGTCTTGCTCCGCAGTCCAGTAGTCTTCTCCAGCTGCGACGTTCGCTTCTGCATCTGGTTAGTCCAATTATAAATACCAGTCACCTTGTCTTCCAATTCGACTGTCTTATTCTCCAAATCCAGTGTTTCTTTTTCCAGACTTGATGTTTGGTCTTCAATTTCTACTGTCATGTTCAAAATTTTTCCATCAGGTTCTCTAAAGCCACCATCTTGTTCTGTAGAGCTTCAATCTGAGCCTGTAGACTTTGAGTTCCTTCCTGCAGGTCTCCTGTCTTGTTCTGGAGAGTCTCAGTCATCTCCTTCAAACCCACAGCTTTGTTTTCAATCTCATTGGTTTCTGTCTCCACACGCAGCATCGTTCGCCCCATTACGACATTCTCCATTAATATCGCATCTGATTCCTTTTCTAATCGCATCGTTTTGTTTTCCACTTCTAGTATTTTGTTTTTCATATTATTCGATTTTTTCTCAAGATCTTCTGTTCGGTTCTGCAGAAGTGTTGTTTGTTTACTGAGATCTTCATTTAATTTCTGAATGATTTCCGTTTTTTCCTCAATCGCTATCGTGGTCGTTTCAATTTCCGCTATCGTGGTCTCTAGATTCATTGATTTGTTCTGTAGAATTTCGCTTTCGTTTCCGTCAGTTTCTGTTTCGCTCTCGGAAGTTATGTTCGCTCGTGGTAAAATTTCTTCTCGTGGTTCTATAGTTTCCGCATCCGTTTCGTTCCTCGAAAATATCGTTTTGTTTTCCTGCTCTTTAGTTTCCTCAAATGTTTCGTTTTTAGCACCTGGGATTGGTGGCAAGGCAATTTCCTCATGTGATTCTTCCGCATCCGTTTCGTTCCTTGAAAATATCGTTTTGTTTTCCTGCTCTTTAGATTCCTCAAAAGTTTCGTTTTTAGCACCTGGGATTGGTGGCAACGCTTTGGTCTCCTGTTCTATAGTTTCCAAATTTTTTCCTTTGTTCTCAACCATTTCATCCAAGCTCTTGTTCTTTTCACCTTTATGAACTTCAAAATCTGTCCAGTTTTTATCACAAATGGGTCTTCCTTCCGTTTTGTTTTCTTGGTCGATGGTTTCAGCAACGGTTTCGCTGTTTTTGACAACGGCCTTTTCAAATGTTTTGTTTTCTATCTCTTTACTGATTGGTTTATCCATTTTGATCTTATCGTGCACCCCTTGCAGTAAGGGCTTGTTCTCTTCCTCTTTGCTTACCTCAATATCTACTCCGTTCTTATCAGCAGTGGGGTTTTCCACAGTTTTATTCTCTTGGTGTTTCGTTTCCACAATGGTCCCATTCTTATCATCAATAATTTTCTCCACAGTTTTACTCTCTTGGTGTTTACCTTCAACAATGGTTCCGATCTTATCAGCTTCATTTTCCACAGTTTTATTCTCCTCTTGTTTCATTTCCACAATGGTTCCATTTTTATCACCAGAGGAATTTTCCACAGTTTTGTTCTGTTGCTGTTTCGTTCCCATAATAGTTCCATTCTTATCATTAACATTTTTCTCCACAGTTTTATTCTCTTGGTGTTTTGTTTGAACAATGGTTCCGTTCTTACCAACTTCATTTACCACAGTTTTATTCTCTTCTTGTTTCGTCTCAATAATAGTTCCGTTTCTATCATCAGCTTTATTCTCCACAGTTTTATTGTCTTGGTTTTTCGTCTCAATAATGGTTCCGTTTCTATCATCAGCTTTATTCTCCTCAGTTTTATTGTCTTGGTTTTTCGTCTCAATAATGGTTCCGTTCTCTATTCATTTACAGTTTTATTCTCCACAGTTTTATTCAGTCTTGGTTTTATTCTCGTCTCAATAATGGTTCCGTTTCTATCATCAGCTTTATTCTCCTCAGTTTTATTTTCTTGGTTTTTCGTCTCAATAATGGTTCCGTTTCTATCATCAGCTTTATTCTCCACAGTTTTATTCTCTTCTTGTTTCGTCTCAATAATAGTTCCGTTTCTATCATCAGCTTTATTCTCCTCAGTTTTATTCTCTAGGTTTTTCGTCTCAATAATAGTTCCGTTTCTATCATCAGCTTTATTCTCCACAGTTTTATTCTCTTGGTTTTTCGTCTCAATAATGGTTTCGTTTCTATCATCAGCTTTATTCTCCACAGTTTTATTCTCTTGGTTTTTCGTCTCAATAATAGTTTCGTTTCTATCATCAGCTTTATTCTCCTCAGTTTTATTCTCTTCTTGTTTCGTCTCAATAATAGTTTCGTTTCTATCATCAGCTTTATTCTCCTCAGTTTTATTTTCTTGGTTTTTCGTCTCAATAATAGTTTCGTTTCTATCATCAGCTTTATTCTCCTCAGTTTTATTCTCTTGGTTTTTCGTCTCAATAATGGTTTCGTTTCTATCATCAGCTTTATTCTCCTCAGTTTTATTCTCTTGGTTTTTCGTCTCAATAATAGTTTCGTTTCTATCATCAGCTTTATTCTCCTCAGTTTTATTCTCTTGGTTTTTCGTCTCAAT
Organism: Portunus trituberculatus; assembly: GCF_017591435.1. NCBI lineage: Eukaryota > Metazoa > Arthropoda > Malacostraca > Decapoda > Portunidae > Portunus > Portunus trituberculatus. The sequence goes on along the minus strand of NC_059279.1, from coordinate 15,080,439 downwards.
AATAGTTTCGTTTCTATCATCAGCTTTATTCTCCTCAGTTTTATTTTCTTGGTTTTTCGTCTCAATAATAGTTTCGTTTCTATCATCAGCTTTATTCTTCTCAGTTTTATTTTCTTGGTTTTTCGTCTCAATAATGGTTTCGTTTCTATCATCAGCTTTATTCTCCACAGTTTTATTCTCTTGGTGTTTCGTTTCTACAAGGGTTCCGTTCTTATCACTAGTGGAATTTTCCACTGTTTTGTTGTCTTGCTGTTTAGTTTCAACAATGGTTCCATTTCTATCATCGGTCTTTTCCACAGTTTTGTTTTCTTGTTGTTTAGTTTCGACGATGGTTCCGCTCTTATCATCAATAACTGCTTTCTCCACAGTTTTGTTTTCTTGCTCTTTAGTTTCCATAAATGTTTCGTTCTTATCAACAGGGATTGTTAGCAAGATTTTGTTTTCCTGTTCTTTAGTATCCAAATCATTTCTCTTTTCAACCATCTTATCCAAGATCTTATTCTCCTGCTCTTTACTAGCTCCATTATCTGTCCCGTGTTTATCACCAACAGGTGTTTGTACCGTTTGGTTCCTGTGCTCAATGGTTTTAACGATGGTTTCATTCTTCTCGGCAACAGGATTTTCCACAGTTCTGTTCTCCTCCTTAGTTTCAAAAATTATTCCTTTCTTATTATCAATTGCTTTCTCTAATGTCATGTTCTGTTCTTCCTTAGTTTCCAGAAATGCTTCATTTTTGCCATCGATGCCTTTTACCGAGGTTGTATTCTTCGGTTCCTTTGTTTCAAGAAAAGTTGCCATCATCACACACACACACACACACACACACACACACACACACACACACACACACACACACACACACACACACACACACACACACACACACACACACCGGTAGCTCAGTGGTTAGAGCGCTGGCTTCACAAGCCAGAAGACTGGGGTTCGATTCCCCGGCCGGGTGGAGATATTTGGGTGTGTCTCCTTTCACGTGTAGCCCCTGTTCACCTAGCAGTGAGTAGGTACGGGATGTAAATCGAGGAGTTGTGACCTTGTTGTCCCGGTGTGTGGTGTGTGCCTGGTCTCAGGCCTATCCGAAGATCGGAAATAATGAGCTCTGAGCTCGTTCCGTAGGGTAACGTCTGGCTGTCTCGTCAGAGACTGCAGCAGATCAAACAAACAGTGAATTACACACACACACACACACACACACAGTGTGTAGTGTAGTGGTTAGCACGCTCGGCTCACAACCGAGAAGGCCCTGATTCGAATCCTGGGAGCGTTGAGCCAAATGGGCGTGACTCTTAATGTGAAGCCCCTGTTCAGTTGGCAGTAAATAGGTACGAGGTGTAACTCACGGGCTTGTGACCTCGCTTTCCCGGTGTATGTGGTGTGTGAAGTGGTCTCAGTCCTACCAGAAGATCAGTATGAGCTTTGAGCTCTTTCCGTTGGGGTAAGGCTGCCTGGGTGACCAGTAGACGTTCGTGGTGAATAAAACACACACACACACACACACACACACACACACACACACACACACACACACACACACACCGGGAGGGAGCGAGGAGGAGGGAGGTGTCGGTCTGGGCCCAGCCAGCCGGTTCAGTTATATTTACGTCTTTACACACTTACGTAAGTAATTTTGAAAATGCGAATTCATAAAACGGCAGCCAGACACCGAATGCTTTAAAATTCTGACTTGGCATTAACTAAAACTAATTTTTCTAATATAAAAATATTGTCGTGTTAAGCAGTACATATTTGAAATATTTCAAAACACTACTTTAAAAAAGTGTTAGAACTCTGACATGCTTAAAAACGATTCTAAATCCCTCACATTATAATCTATAGGAACGCAAAACACAATTTTTTTCATCTACTCTTACAAATAAAAAAAACAAAAATAATTGTTCTATGAAATGAAGAATATATATATATATATATATATATATATATATATATATATATATATATATATATATATATATATATATATATATATATATATATATATATACCAATTTTAAGGGTATAGTTTAGTGTTCTTCAGCCTTTTCTAAGTTCGTGCACCTTTTCGAGAAGCAAGGAGGACTATATAAGAAATGCATCAATATTTGCATTTTCCCTTACTTTAAGACTGAAAATCGATAGATAACATTATTGTATATCTACCAGAAGCTGTAGTTTTTCGATCATAAACAGACGCTATATAGTGCGAAATGTACTATAACAAAATTCCACATCTCAAACACATCAGGCCCGTGTTCCGTCTGAGTATAATATATTACTATTGTGAATAAATCGTAATAATTTGATTAATGTCAATATGAGGGGACCCAAACTGTCACATTTTCAGTGTTCGCAGGTTGGTTTAATTCAGGAGTGGATCAGCAACCTCTCGCAGTACACAGTAGTCGTCTCTAAACACTGTATTACGATGTATCTATTGATTTACCATGCTTTTACTCCTTCCAGTATTTTCTGTTCTTATTCTACCATGGTATTTCTTTATAGTTACTTGAGTTTATACAACTAACATCATAGTATAGAGCGAAACATAATTGTCTGGTGTACCAAGATCTTTAATTTCTAGAGACTTAAATACAGCACGGAACCTTAACACACATTTCACCTCGCTTCTGCACAGGTTAATTCTTCACAAGGAATGAGTAGAGCAATGTTTGTTCGGTTTTCTTTATGGGAAAAAAAATTTGCGGCTAAAACAGAGATAGTCCGAGGATGCTGTAGTGTTTTCATCACTGTGTTCCTGAGCTCTGTCTTGCCATAGCCTGAACATGGTATTCAGTTCAGTTCAGTTGATAGGCGGAGGTGTAGCCTGAATATCGGCACTTCCTGATGTGTTTTGGTTTGGGTTTTGTCTGGGTCTGTAGCTGTAATTAACTATTATTTAAACTTTTTACTTTATGTTCCCTTTTTTTCCAAAAATTATATATTATTTCTTTATTTTCTTCTATACTAGATTTTTAAAAAATAAAATTTTCCAATGAGGTGTTCTTCATTTTCTGGGTAAGGACGCTGCCAATTGGTGTGTTTGGCTCTTTCATTGGTGTAGGCTGAGCAATGTAGGAGGAAATGTTTATGCCTTTAGCAACTTTTTCTCGTTAAGAACCCTCTGAGTTATAGAACCATCTACCCGAACTCACAGTAATTTGACATTGAAGAGAATGTTAATCTAGTGACTGACACTAACTCAATAGGCAAAGGTATTCTGCAAAGGATGTTTAATTAAATCAACCATCTAAGTACTCCTGGAAATCTTGTGAACCCGTGGGGGTTCGCGAACTCCAGATTCAGAACCCCTGGTCTAAGACAAAAGGATCGATAAGCTACACCTCAATCCCAATTCTTACTAAATTCACTGCTAAAGATTTTCATTATATCTATTTTTCCTCAGCACAAATGGCCGGTGTCACTTCTACATGGGAAAACACGCCTTCATCAGCATTGGGAGCTTCTCATTGCTCTTCTCCACCAACTCCTCCTTGATGGGGAGAGCCAATCAACTGTGAGTGCCACAACTTCTTGTGAAATGTACGCTTGTATTTCTTATTCCTCTACCTTAATTTTTCACTCCTCCTCTTTCGCCTTATATCCATTTTAATTTTCTCACTCATTCTCTTTTCTCTTACTTTTTACCTACTCTTTCCTTCTCTCTTTTTTTCTTCCTTCTTGTCCTTATATCCATTTTAACTTTCACACGCACTCTGTTTTCTCTTCCTTTTACCTTCTCTTTCTTTTGATTGTCTTCATTGTTATAAATTAACTCAGTGCCACTACTTTTATAAATAAATCTACACTAGCATTCCTTATTTCTCTGCCTTTATTTTTCACTCCTTCTATTCATCTTTATAACCGCTTACATTTTAACACACTCTGTTTTCTCTTCTTATTTAGTTCTTTTCCTCTTCTCCTTTTATTATTTTCATTATTATTAGTTATTAGTCACACAATCCTGCTACTGTACCCTTTCAATGTTTCCTTATTTCTCCTTTTCTACACTAAACCTTTCTTTTTTTTCTTATACCTCTATTCACTCCTTCATCATGTATTGCTCTTTTCTCCCTTTTCTTATTCCCTCCATTTTTTCCACACGTCTTCTCTTTCGTCTTTCTTTTTAATTTATTTCCTACTTTTCCTTTCCAAGTATATCTTTACCTATCCTCTTCACTAACTCCAGTTGTGTGTTCCGGTGTTTTCGCGCTTCAGGATCTCCAAGCTGACGGAGGGAGGTCTGTGGGATGAGTGGCTGGCGCGGCAACTCGGTAACTCCAAGGAATGTTTGAAGCCACCAACAGCTGACCGAGGCAAGGGTGTGAAGCCTCTCGGTGTGCAGGACATACTTGGCTTATTAGTTCTCCTGGGTATTGGTATGATATCATTACTTATTGTCTTCCTCCTCCTAGTTTTCGCTTTATTTTTAGTGTTGTCTTATATTTTAATTATCGTCACTAATTGTCTTTCTCTTCCTCCTTTTCCTTCCTTTTTTTTTTAACCTTGTCTTATATTCTATTTATCTTTACTCATTGTCTTCTTCTCCTCCTTTTCCTTTTCGTTTAGTGGTGTCTCATATTTTATCTAATTTTACTAATTGTTTTCCTCCTCCTCTTTTTCCTTTTTTTATTGTTGTCTCATATTTTGTTCATCCTGACTCATTATCTTCCTTCTCTTCCTTTCCCTCCTCCTTCTCTACTGGGCAAATTAGTCCTCCTGGGTATTGGTATGATATTCTTACTCATTGTCTTCCTCCTCCTTCTTATATTTTTCCTCTTTAGTGTCTTCTCTTATTCTTTTCATCCATACTCATTGTCTTCCTCCTCCTCCTCCTCCTTTTCTTCCTCCTTCTCTTTCTTATATATATTTTTTTGAGTCGTCTCATATTATTTTTATCCTTACTCTTTGTCTTTCTCCTCCTCCTCCTCCTCTTCCTCCTTTTCCTCCTCTTCCTCCTTCTATTTTTTTCTTATTTTTATTTTAGCGTCGTCTCAAATTCTTTTTCTGAGATTTGTTTATCTTTCTGTTTGTTGTTGTGCACGTGTTGATTGTTATGTTTTTCTTTCTCATTTTTTTCTGCATTTTCCTTTACTTTTTTCATCTTTCAGTTCAAATTTGCTTTCTTTCCTCTTGATTTTTGGTTTTCTCTCATTATACTCCTTTCTTTTCAACACATCATTCTCTCTGCCTTTATTTTTTCTTTCTTCAGCTATTTCTTTTTACAAACCAAACTTGACCACACAACAGGAAAAAAAAAAAATTTCTATACTAGTTAAGTACAGCGTCACTAAACAGACACCTCTGATCATTAAGAAGCTCAACATGAGAACTTCACCACATTTATGCAGAACAGATACACCGCCGCAGTTCACATTTTGAGCACAAAGAAAACGAGTCAGAGATGCGTTGTCAGACATAGGCCGGTATTCTCACGAGCTTTTCTTTGTACCCATAACTGCTTTCCAAAGAATCCAGTTGAAGATACTCGTGTTTTTAAGAGTATTCTTATGGTTCTGATAATAAATTTGCAAGATTTCTAGTTTACTTAAAAGAAAACCCTCTTGAAAACACGGCTAGTTGTCTCTTTTGGCCATGGAAAATTGTCGTAGTGAGAATGGAAGTCGTTTCTGAACACGGGCGATCACCACACAACTCACATCACAAAGCAACAACAAACAACCGATTCCTGCACTAATATTCCAGGGTACGTCGCTTCGGTGATTCTGTTCGCTGGGGGAGACTCTCTTAATCTACCGTACCAAACATGAGCCCATGGTAGCCGCGAATTTGCCTCCACCCCCACGCGTCACCAACCCCTGACCACATGCCACTGATGAACCGGACGCCCAGCTCTGCCCTCCTCGTCACAGGTTTTTCACTACTTGCCAGGGTGAAGAATAATATTAGGCTCCTTCTGACAATGAAATGTTAACGTTAGACTAAAAATAATTGTCTTACATTTTTAGATTTCTGAAAATGAAGATTATTACGTATGAAAAATCTACATACTATTTATCAAACATTAGCATTATAATAAAAAAAAAAGTGTGATCATAAAGTTGATATTGTTGTTTAGTATATGAAATATTTCGTGTCCTCAATTTCATTATGACGATTGAATCCAAATATTAAAAGAGAAAAACATGTATTGTAATTGTAAATAAGTTCGTATCTTTCGAGGACGATATTGAATGAGAAGCGAAACCTTAACAAAAATGCTTAATTCTATGTTGTGGTTTTGTTTGTCTGTTAGTATTTAAAAGGAAGAGTTAGTGCATTGTGACGAGGAAGAAACCTGACCATTAAAGAACCATAACATTTATTGCATTTATTTTATTCCGGCTTTTCTTCATTTCAGAACATTCTTAACGATTATTTTTCCCATTTTTTTTTTTACCATCGCTCATCATTTCTTATATCCTTCATATTATAGAAAAAAAAAAAAACCAGCTCTTTCTAAGCAGCTATAACTCCATTGCTACTCTAAAAAATTAAGCCTCCCGCCTCTAATTATCAGCAATATCTCGTTTCAACACCTCTATACTTAGCATATTATATACTTTGATATTACTTTCAGTAATATCAAAGCATCTTGGCATTGTCCATTGATAAAATAATTGAATGTTAAAAGCTTCATATTATATCTTGGGATTCTGTGACGGCTTTGTTATGATACTCACTCCATTTCCTATGAATGCGCCAATAAGTATACGGAGGCCGAGGTGAATAACTGAACATGCGCTGATTTTAACAGTTCTCGAAGAGAAGTCATGCGGTAACTTTTCTGATACCTCTTTCTTTAACCCCTTCACTACCATGACGAGTTTCCATATTCACTCTGATTAGTATCTGGTGATTTCATATACCTTCAGAAACTTATAAGGGGGATCAAAACAACGAAGACTGTGGCCGTTAATCTAGACAGACCCTTCCTAACGTCAACAAAAATAGTCAATTGGTGCACAAATCTCAAGATAAATATATGTTTCAGTATTGACGGGGCTTAATCTCTTAGTCAGGGATTTTTATCGTTAAGAACCCCCTGAGTTATAAGACCATCTACCCGAACCCCCAGTATTATCACATGGAACATGGAATTCAATATGCAATGATACTGCAAAGGATTTTATTAGATCAGCCATCTAAGTACCCCTGGAAATCTTCTTATGAACCCCCTGGGGTTTCGCGCTGTCAGGATGGCCACTGTCCATGAGCTAACATCATTAGGTCTCTATGACGCTGAAGACGTCTATGGTTGGCAACAGACAATCAATCTCATTATCAGACTTTGATTTCTAAATTATGAAAATAAACTCATTTACGGGGCTTCATATGTTCATGGTGACTTGAAGTCTACTTACTAACCTAGAAGGAAAGAAAATACCGTACTAACTTAGAGTTATCAATTGAGGAAGAAGTAATTTTTGTCCCAAGAATAGAGCTAGATGGTATATAAAACACAATGCATAGTTATAACCTAACTCTACTATTATAGCGATTTTTGTCGTAGATACATGTTTGAAAATACTTTACCTATCTTGATAACTCCTTATGTGACAGAAGAAGGGATGATAAGGGCTCCTTGCATAGAGTCTGGTGGTGAGTGGTGTGTATGGGACCTCTGTTTATACTGACACCGTGCTGAACAACTCGTCATGAACGAGGGCACGCTGTGCGCCATGCACCAGGCACTGACAATAACAGTGGTTCTTTACGGGGTGAAAAGGACTCGCTGACCGTGTTTGGGGAGTGGTGTGTGGCAGGTCATTGCTCATGGCTACCCGTATGAGGCGCAGTAAAGGTGGCAGCGTCACTATCCTCGCACTCAAGGGTCTGGGGTGAACCCTTACGGGGTGAAAGGGTTTGTCTCAGTACCTGTGTAGGCAAATGAACTTCATTTATGTCGCAGTTTAGGTGGCAGCGCCATTCTCCTCGCACCTAAGGGTGATCCTGACGGGGTGAAAGGGTTAATCTCACTACCGGTGTACGCAAGTGAACTTCAACTGCGGCGCAGGAAGATGACAGCGTCACCTTGCTCGCTCCCAAGGGTCTGGGGTGGATCCTTACGTGGTGAAAGGGCTCGTCCCAGTACCTGTCTAGGCAAGTGGACTTCAATATTGTGTCGTGAAATCGCATCGTGAGAACTGGAACCGCATCGACATCGTGGAAATCCGCATCGTTACCCTGGAAACTGGAATTGCATCTTGATCGTGGAAACTCGCATTATTATCGTGGAAACTTGAATGGCTTCTTTATCGTGGAATGACATTTTGGAAACTCGCATCGCTTTCGAGGAAACTGGGATGACATTGTTATCTTGGAAACTCGGAGCGTTATCAAGGAATCTGGAATTAAATCTTATCATACACACTGTTATCGTGGAAGCTCTCGTGATCGTCGTTCGTTTCGTTTTCTCTGAATTACTTAATTAGTCTTGGTATTATTCTTAGCCTCCGTAATAATAGAGATGTTGGTCATTTTTATCTTATGTCTTTTACTGTATTTTTTTCTTAAGTGAATGGTTCTCTTAAGTAATTTCCTTAACATGATTATTTCAGTAGAAAAGAAGTTTTCTTTACTTTTCTTAGTTGATGAAGAAAGTAAATAAAAAAATAAGTGATTTGTTATTGATTTTGTGATTTAAGTTAATATTCTGCTCAAGGAAAGAAAGAGAGAGAGAGAGAGAGAGAGAGAGAGAGAGAGAGAGAGAGAGAGAGAGAGAGAGAGAGAGAGAGAGAGAGAGAGAGAGAGAGAGAGAGAGAGAGAGAGAGAGAGAGAGAGAGCACTACGCTCATTTTACACGGAGTTGATAGTGAGAAAAAATGAGACGGAGTGACAAAGAGCAGATTTTGTTCTTCATCTGTGTTCTCTAGTGTTCCCTATAAACAAAGGACACAAGAGACTGACAGAGTGTTCGTCCTTCATCTGTGTTCTCTCTGTGTGAGTTTGGCATAAAACACAACATTAATTCTTCCTGTGTTCTATTATGTTCTCTATGAGCTGGGAGAACAAGAAAGACAGCATTCGTTCCTTCCTTGTGTTCCATTGTGTATGTGTTCTATCATGTTCCCTGTGAGTTGGGCAAAAGAACATAACATTCATTCTTCTTGTGTTCTTTTATGTTCTCTATGCGCTGGGAGGAGAACAAGAGAGACAGCATTCGTTCCTTGTGTTCCATTGTGTTCTCTATGGTATTACTGTGTGTCAAGGGCATTCAGGGTGCTTGGGAGTTGCTCAGAATGAAACCAATGATGTGTGTTCTATTCCTTACTAATTAAAGGAAAGATTACATTGAATTTCCTCGGTTTCTTGGGGTCTGCTGTGCTAAAAGAGTGCTAAAGTGTATTGGGGGTTTGTAAAGGCACTAATTCACTTACTACTACTATTTCTACTACTACTACTACTACTAAGATGGTCAGGTGATGGTATGTAAGTACTATGTAAGTGACTGTGTGTGTGTGTGTGTGTGTGTGTGTGTGTGTGTGTGTGTGTGTGTGTGTGTGTGTGTGTGTGTGTGTGTGTGTGTGTGTGTGTGTGTGTGTGTGTGTGTGTGTGTGTGTGTGTGTGTGTGTGTGTGTGTGTGTGTGTGTGTGTGTGTGTGTGTGTGTGTGTGTGTGTGTGTGTGTGTGTGTGTGTGTGTGAGGGTAGTATAAAGACAACTTGAGAAAATGTGGTTTTGTTTTGTGGTTTTCTCTCTCTCTCTCTCTCTCTCTCTCTCTCTCTCTCTCTCTCTCTCTCTCTCTCTCTCTCTCTCTCTCTCTCTCTCATGTATCAATAAAGGCAGAAAGGAAAACACACGTTTTGTTTCGACTAAACATTATAATACTGCATTATTAGAAAGTTATAGAGAAAAAGTCATTCAGTTCGGAAAGGTAAGGTAAAGAAACGATCCTTCCTTTCCATGACAGGGACAAGGAGCCTTCGTTCACATCTCCTCGGCCTCTGCCATCTGTCTGCCTCAGCAGCGCCACTGTGGATTGCCCTTTCGGTTACTGCGCGTACTGTACTTTCTTGAGCCATACTTTGTACTACAGCAGTTTGTCCTTCCACAGGAGTAGTAGGGTTGTTTTGTTTGCCGCCGTTGTTGTCTTACACGTCTACTGTTTTTCCGCGGACACAACATATCATCATATGCAGGCAAAGCTTTCTTCTTAAGACCTGATGCCTTGTTCTGCAAGCCTACTGTCTTGCTCCGCAGTCCAGTAGTCTTCTCCAGCTGCGACGTTCGCTTCTGCATCTGGTTAGTCCAATTATAAATACCAGTCACCTTGTCTTCCAATTCGACTGTCTTATTCTCCAAATCCAGTGTTTCTTTTTCCAGACTTGATGTTTGGTCTTCAATTTCTACTGTCATGTTCAAAATTTTTTCCATCAGGTTCTCTAAAGCCACCATCTTGTTCTGTAGAGCTTCAATCTGAGCCTGTAGACTTTGAGTTCCTTCCTGCAGGTCTCCTGTCTTGTTCTGGAGAGTCTCAGTCATCTCCTTCAAACCCACAGCTTTGTTTTCAATCTCATTGGTTTCTGTCTCCACACGCAGCATCGTTCGCCCCATTACGACATTCTCCATTAATATCGCATCTGATTCCTTTTCTAATCGCATCGTTTTGTTTTCCACTTCTAGTATTTTGTTTTTCATATTATTCGATTTTTTCTCAAGATCTTCTGTTCGGTTCTGCAGAAGTGTTGTTTGGTTACTGAGATCTTCATTTAATTTCTGAATGATTTCCGTTTTTCCTCAATCGCTATCGTGGTCGTTTCAATTTCCGCTATCGTGGTCTCTAGATTCATTGATTTGTTCTGTAGAATTTCGCTTTCGTTTCCGTCAGTTTCTGTTTCGCTCTCGGAAGTTATGTTCGCTCGTGGTAAAATTTCTTCTCGTGGTTCTATAGTTTCCGCATCCGTTTCGTTCCTCGAAAATATCGTTTTGTTTTCCTGCTCTTTAGTTTCCTCAAATGTTTCGTTTTTAGCACCTGGGATTGGTGGCAAGGCAATTTCCTCATGTGATTCTTCCGCATCCGTTTCGTTCCTTGAAAATATCGTTTTGTTTTCCTGCTCTTTAGATTCCTCAAAAGTTTCGTTTTAGCACCTGGGATTGGTGGCAACGCTTTGGTCTCCTGTTCTATAGTTTCCAAATTTTTTCCTTTGTTCTCAACCATTTCATCCAAGCTCTTGTTCTTTTCACCTTTATGAACTTCAAAATCTGTCCAGTTTTTATCACAAATGGGTCTTCCTTCCGTTTTGTTTTCTTGGTCGATGGTTTCAGCAACGGTTTCGCTGTTTTTGACAACGGCCTTTTCAAATGTTTTGTTTTCTATCTCTTTACTGATTGGTTTATCCATTTTGATCTTATCGTGCACCCCTTGCAGTAAGGGCTTGTTCTCTTCCTCTTTGCTTACCTCAATATCTACTCCGTTCTTATCAGCAGTGGGGTTTTCCACAGTTTTATTCTCTTGGTGTTTCGTTTCCACAATGGTCCCATTCTTATCATCAATAATTTTCTCCACAGTTTTACTCTCTTGGTGTTTACCTTCAACAATGGTTCCGATCTTATCAGCTTCATTTTCCACAGTTTTATTCTCCTCTTGTTTCATTTCCACAATGGTTCCATTTTATCACCAGAGGAATTTTCCACAGTTTTGTTCTGTTGCTGTTTCGTTCCCATAATAGTTCCATTCTTATCATTAACATTTTTCTCCACAGTTTTATTCTCTTGGTGTTTTGTTTGAACAATGGTTCCGTTCTTACCAACTTCATTTACCACAGTTTTATTCTCTTCTTGTTTCGTCTCAATAATAGTTCCGTTTCTATCATCAGCTTTATTCTCCACAGTTTTATTCTCTTGGTTTTTCGTCTCAATAACGGTTCCGTTTCTATCATCAGCTTTATTCTCCTCAGTTTTATTTTCTTGGTTTTTCGTCTCAATAATGGTTCCGTTCTTACCAACTTCATTTACCACAGTTTTATTCTCTTCTTGTTTCGTCTCAATAATAGTTCCGTTTCTATCATCAGCTTTACTCTCCTCAGTTTTATTGTCTTGGTTTTTCGTCTCAATAATAGTTTCGTTTCTATCATCAGCTTTATTCTCCACAGTTTTATTCTCTTGGTTTTTCGTCTCAATAATGGTTTCGTTTCTATCATCAGCTTTATTCTCCACAGTTTTATTCTCTTGGTTTTTCGTCTCAATAATAGTTTCGTTTCTATCATCAGCTTTATTCTCCTCAGTTTTATTCTCTTCTTGTTTCGTCTCAATAATAGTTCCGTTTCTATCATCAGCTTTATTCTCCACAGTTTTATTCTCTTCTTGTTTCGTCTCAATAATAGTTCCGTTTCTATCATTAGCTTTACTCTCCTCAGTTTTATTCTCTTGGTTTTTCGTCTCAATAATGGTTTCGTTTCTATCATCAGCTTTATTCTCCACAGTTTTATTCTCTTGGTTTTTCGTCTCAATAATGGTTCCGTTTCTATCATCAGCTTTATTTTCCTCAGTTTTATTTTCTTGGTTTTTCGTCTCAATAATGGTTTCGTTTCTATCATCAGCTTTATTCTCCACAGTTTTATTTTCTTGGTTTTTCGTCTCAATAATGGTTCCATTTCTATCATCAGCTTTATTCTCCACAGTTTTATTCTCTTGGTTTTTCGTCTCAATAATAGTTTCGTTTCTATCATCAGCTTTATTCTCCTCAGTTTTATTCTCTTGGTTTTTCGTCTCAATAATGGTTCCGTTTCTATCATCAGCTTTATTCTCTTGGTTTTTCGTCTCAATAATGGTTCCGTTTCTATCATCAGCTTTATTCTCCTCAGTTTTATTCTCTTGGTGTTTCGTCTCAATAATGGTTCCGTTCTTACCAACTTCATTTACCACAGTTTTATTCTCTTCTTGTTTCGTCTCAATAATAGTTTCGTTTCTATCATCAGCTTTATTCTTCTCAGTTTTATTTTCTTGGTTTTTCGTCTCAATAATGGTTCCGTTTCTATCATCAGCTTTATTCTCCACAGTTTTATTCTCTTGGTTTTTCGTCTCAATAATGGTTTCGTTTCTATCATCAGCTTTATTCTCCACAGTTTTATTCTCTTGGTTTTTCGTCTCAATAATAGTTTCGTTTCTATCATCAGCTTTATTCTCCTCAGTTTTATTCTCTTGGTTTTTCCTCTCAATAATAGTTTCGTTTCTATCATCAGCTTTATTCTCCTCAGTTTTATTCTCTTGGTTTTTCCTCTCAATAATAGTTTCGTTTCTATCATCAGCTTTATTCTCCTCAGTTTTATTTTCTTGGTTTTTCGTCTCAATAATAGTTTCGTTTCTATCATCAGCTTTATTCTTCTCAGTTTTATTTTCTTGGTTTTTCGTCTCAATAATGGTTTCGTTTCTATCATCAGCTTTATTCTCCACAGTTTTATTTTCTTGGTGTTTCGTTTCTACAAGGGTTTCGTTCTTATCACTAGTGGAATTTTCCACTGTTTTGTTGTCTTGCTGTTTAGTTTCAACAATGGTTCCATTTCTATCATCGGTCTTTTCCACAGTTTTGTTTTCTTGTTGTTTAGTTTCGACGATGGTTCCGCTCTTATCATCAATAACTGCTTTCTCCACAGTTTTGTTTTCTTGCTCTTTAGTTTCCATAAATGTTTCGTTCTTATCAACAGGGATTGTTAGCAAGATTTTGTTTTCCTGTTCTTTAGTATCCAAATCATTTCTCTTTTCAACCATCTTATCCAAGATCTTATTCTCCTGCTCTTTACTAGCTCCATTATCTGTCCCGTGTTTATCACCAACAGGTGTTTGTACCGTTTGGTTCCTGTGCTCAATGGTTTTAACGATGGTTTCATTCTTCTCGGCAACAGGATTTTCCACAGTTCTGTTCTCCTCCTTAGTTTCAAAAATTATTCCTTTCTTATTATCAATTGCTTTCTCTAATGTCATGTTCTGTTCTTCCTTAGTTTCCAGAAATGCTTCATTTTTGCCATCGATGCCTTTTACCGAGGTTGTATTCTTGGGTTCCTTTGTTTCAAGAAAAGTTGCCATCTCATCACTAAGGATCTTGTCTAAGCTAAAGTTGTCCGTGTCATCAGTGTCAGTAATCGTTTCATCCAGCAATAAATAATCCATCAAACTGATGGGTTCCCCCTCGGAACCCATCCCCACGAATTCAGTGCCCCCCTCCACGAGGGCACGGTGCACCTCCATGAGGGAGACGTGCTGCTGCACGTCTCCCTTGCCGCCCCGGAAGGCGGCCACCAGGCATGCCAGGAAGTAAAGTTTGCAGAAAGACATTTTTTTCAATATCTTCAGTCCAACGAAATTGTAAATGTTGGAATATCAGTTTTTGCATAATTGAGTAAAAAAAAAATGTTTGGGTGCTGTCCTCAGACCCTCAGCTGATGACGAGATCCGTACAGGCACACGTACAGGTAATACACGTACACGCACATACAAACACCCAAACACAAACACACACACACGCACACACGTAGTCACTCACTCACTCACACGCACACACTCACACACGTAGTCACTCCTCCTTCTTCTTTTCTTCCTCCTTCTCCTTCTTATATCTTTTCTCTTTAGTGTCTTCTCTAATTCTTTTCATCCATACTCATTGTCTTCCTCCTCCTCCTCCTCCTTTTCCTTCTTATATATATTTTTTTTGAGTCGTCTCATATTATTCTTACCCTTACTCATTGTCTTCTTCCTCCTCCTCCTCCTTTTCTTCCTCCTTCTCTTTCTTATATATTTTTTTTGAGTCGTCTCATATTATTTTTATCCTTACTCATTGTCTTTCTCCTCCTCCTCCTCCTCCTCCTCCTCCTCCTCCTCCTCCTCCTCCTCCTCCTCCTCTTCCTCCTTTTCCTCCTATTTTTTTCATTTTAGCGTCGTCTCAAATTCTTTTCCTGAGATTTGTTTATCTTTCTGTTTGTTGTTGTGCACGTGTTGATTGTTATGTTTTTCTTTCTCATATTTTTCTGAATTTTCCTTTACTTTTTTTCATCTTTTAGTTCAAATTTGCCTTCTTTCCTCTTGATTTTTGGTTTTCTCTCATTATACTCCTTTCTTTTCAACACATCATTCTCTCTGCCTTTATTTTTTTCTTTCTTCAGCTATTTCTTTTTACTAACCAAACTTGACCACACAACAGGTAAAAAAAAAAAAATCTCTATACTAGTTAAGTACAGCGTCACTAAACAGACACCTCTGATCATTAAGAAGCTCAACATGAGAACTTCACCACATTTATGCAGAACAGATACACCGCCGCAGTTCACATTTTGAGCACAAAGAAAACGAGTCAGAGATGCGTTGTCAGACATAGGCCGGTATTCTCACGAGCTTTTCTTTGTACCCATAACTGCTTTCCAAAGAATCCAGTTGAAGATACTCGTGTTTTTAAGAGTATTCTTATGGTTCTGATAATAAATTTGCAAGATTTCTAGTTTACTTAAAAGAAAACCCTCTTGAAAACACGGCTAGTTGTCTCTTTTGGCCATGGAAAATTGTCGTAGTGAGAATGGAAGTCGTTTCTGAACACGGGCGATCACCACACAACTCACATCACAAAGCAACAACAAACAACCGATTCCTGCACTAATATTCCAGGGTACGTCGCTTCGGTGATTCTGTTCGCTGGGGAGACTCTCTTAATCTACCGTACCAAACATGAGCCCATGGTAGCCGCGAATTTGCCTCCACCCCCACGCGTCACCAACCCCTGACCACATGCCACTGATGAACCGGACGCCCAGCTCTGCCCTCCTCGTCACAGGTTTTCACTACTTGCCAGGGTGAAGAATAATATTAGGCTCCTTCTGACAATGAAATGTTAACGTTAGACTAAAAATAATTGTCTTACATTTTAGATTTCTGAAAATGAAGAATATTACGTATGAAAAATCTACATACTATTTATCAAACATTAGCATTATAATAAAAAAAGTGTGATCATAAAGTTGATATTGTTGTTTAGTATATGAAATATTTCGTGTCCTCAATTTTATTATGACGATTGAATCCAAATATTAAAAGAGAAAAACATGTATTGTAATTGTAAATAAGTTCGTATCTTTCGAGGACGATATTGAATGAGAAGCGAAACCTTAACAAAAATGCTTAATTCTATGTTGTGGTTTTGTTTGTCTGTTAGTATTTAAAAGGAAGAGTTAGTGCATTGTGACGAGGAAGAAACCTGACCATTAAAGAACCATAACATTTATTGCATTTATTTTATTCCGGCTTTTCTTCATTTCAGAACATTCTTAACGATTATTTTTCCCATTTTTTTTTTTACCATCGCTCATCATTTCTTATATCCTTCATATTATAGAAAAAAAAAAACCCAGCTCTTTCTAAGCAGCTATAACTCCATTGCTACTCTAAAAAATTAAGCCTCCCGCCTCTAATTATCAGCAATATCTCGTTTCAACACCTCTATACTTAGCATATTATATACTTTGATATTACTTTCAGTAATATCAAAGCATCTTGGCATTGTCCATTGATAAAATAATTGAATGTTAAAAGCTTCATATTATATCTTGGGATTCTGTGACGGCTTTGTTATGATACTCACTCCATTTCCTATGAATGCGCCAATAAGTATACGGGAGGGCCGAGGTGAATAACTGAACATGCGCTGATTTTAACAGTTCTCGAAGAGAAGTCATGCGGTAACTTTTCTGATACCTCTTTCTTTAACCCCTTCACTACCATGACGAGTTTCCATATTCACTCTGATTAGTATCTGGTGATTTCATATACCTTCAGAAACTTATAAGGGGGATCAAAACAACGAAGACTGTGGCCGTTAATCTAGACAGACCCTTCCTAACGTCAACAAAAATAGTCAATTGGTGCACAAATCTCAAGATAAATATATGTTTCAGTATTGACGGGGCTTAATCTCTTAGTCAGGGATTTTTATCGTTAAGAACCCCCTGAGTTATAAGACCATCTACCCGAACCCCCAGTATTATCACATGGAACATGGAATTCAATATGCAATGATACTGCAAAGGATTTTATTAGATCAGCCATCTAAGTACCCCTGGAAATCTTCTTATGAACCCCCTGGGGTTTCGCGCTGTCAGGATGGCCACTGTCCATGAGCTAACATCATTAGGTCTCTATGACGCTGAAGACGTCTATGGTTGGCAACAGACAATCAATCTCATTATCAGACTTTGATTTCTAAATTATGAAAATAAACTCATTTACGGGGCTTCATATGTTCATGGTGACTTGAAGTCTACTTACTAACCTAGAAGGAAAGAAAATACCGTACTAACTTAGAGTTATCAATTGAGGAAGAAGTAATTTTTGTCCCAAGAATAGAGCTAGATGGTATATAAAAACACAATGCATAGTTATAACCTAACTCTACTATTATAGCGATTTTTGTCGTAGATACATGTTTGAAAATACTTTACCTATCTTGATAACTCCTTATGTGACAGAAGAAGGGATGATAAGGGCTCCTTGCATAGAGTCTGGTGGTGAGTGGTGTGTATGGGACCTCTGTTTATACTGACACCGTGCTGAACAACTCGTCATGAACGAGGGCACGCTGTGCGCCATGCACCAGGCACTGACAATAACAGTGGTTCTTTACGGGGTGAAAAGGACTCGCTGACCGTGTTTGGGGAGTGGTGTGTGGCAGGTCATTGCTCATGGCTACCCGTATGAGGCGCAGTAAAGGTGGCAGCGTCACTATCCTCGCACTCAAGGGTCTGGGGTGAACCCTTACGGGGTGAAAGGGTTTGTCTCAGTACCTGTGTAGGCAAATGAACTTCATTTATGTCGCAGTTTAGGTGGCAGCGCCATTCTCCTCGCACCTAAGGGTGATCCTGACGGGGTGAAAGGGTTAATCTCACTACCGGTGTACGCAAGTGAACTTCAACTGCGGCGCAGGAAGATGACAGCGTCACCTTGCTCGCTCCCAAGGGTCTGGGGTGGATCCTTACGTGGTGAAAGGGCTCGTCCCAGTACCTGTCTAGGCAAGTGGACTTCAATATTGTGTCGTGAAATCGCATCGTGAGAACTGGAACCGCATCGACATCGTGGAAATCCGCATCGTTACCCTGGAAACTGGAATTGCATCTTGATCGTGGAAACTCGCATTATTATCGTGGAAACTTGAATGGCTTCTTTATCGTGGAATGACATTTTGGAAACTCGCATCGCTTTCGAGGAAACTGGGATGACATTGTTATCTTGGAAACTCGGAGCGTTATCAAGGAATCTGGAATTAAATCTTATCATACACACTGTTATCGTGGAAGCTCTCGTGATCGTCGTTCGTTTCGTTTTCTCTGAATTACTTAATTAGTCTTGGTATTATTCTTATCGTCCGTAATAATAGAGATGTTGGTCATTTTTATCTTATCTCTTTTACTGTATTTTTTTCTTAAGTGAATGGTTTTCTTAAGTAATTTCCTTAACATGATTATTTCAGTAGAAAAGAAGTTTTCTTTACTTTTCTTAGTTGATGAAGAAAGTAAATAAAAAATAAGTGATTTGTTATTGATTTTGTGATTTAAGTTAATATTCTGCTCAAGAGAGAGAGAGAGAGAGAGAGAGAGAGAGAGAGAGAGAGAGAGAGAGAGAGAGAGAGAGAGAGAGAGAGAGAGAGAGAGAGAGAGAGAGAGAGAGAGAGAGAGAGAGAGAGAGAGAGAGAGAGAGAGAGAGAGAGAGAGCACTACGCTCATTTTACACGGAGTTGATAGTGAGAAAAAATGAGACGGAGTGACAAAGAGCAGATTTTGTTCTTCATCTGTGTTCTCTAGTGTTCCCTATAAACAAAGGACACAAGAGACTGACAGAGTGTTCGTCCTTCATCTGTGTTCTCTCTGTGTGAGTTTGGCATAAAACACAACATTAATTCTTCCTGTGTTCTATTATGTTCTCTATGAGCTGGGAGGAGAACAAGAAAGACAGCATTCGTTCCTTCCTTGTGTTCCATTGTGTATGTGTTCTATCATGTTCCCTGTGAGTTGGGCAAAAGAACATAACATTCATTCTTCTTGTGTTCTTTTATGTTCTCTATGCGCTGGGAGGAGAACAAGAGAGACAGCATTCGTTCCTTGTGTTCCATTGTGTTCTCTATGGTATTACTGTGTGTCAAGGGCATTCAGGGTGCTTGGGAGTTGCTCAGAATGAAACCAATGATGTGTGTTCTATTCCTTACTAATTAAAGGAAAGATTACATTGAATTTCCTCGGTTTCTTGGGGTCTGCTGTGCTAAAAGAGTTCTAAAGTGCATTGGTGATTTGTAAAAGCACTAATTCACTTACTACTACTATTAACTATTACTACAACTACTACTAATATGTTCAGGTGATGGTATGTATGTACTATGTAAGTGACTGTGTGTGTGTGTGTGTGTGTGTGTGTGTGTGTGTGTGTGTGTGTGTGTGTGTGTGTGTGTGTGTGTGTGTGTGTGTGTGTGTGTGTGTGTGTGTGTGTGTGTGTGTGTGTGTGTGTGTGTGTGTGTGTGTGTGTGTGTGTGTGTGTGTGTGTGTGTGTGTGTGTAGTAGTATAAAGACAACTTGAGAAAATGTGGTTTTGTTTTGTGGTTTTGTCTCTCTCTCTCTCTCTCTCTCTCTCTCTCTCTCTCTCTCTCTCTCTCTCTCTCTCTCTCTCTCTCTCTCTCTCTCTCTCATGTATCAATAAAGGCAGAAAGGAAAACACACGTTTTGTTTCGACTAAACATTATAATACTGCATTATTAGAAAGTTATAGAGAAAAAGTCATTCAGTTCGGAAAGGTAAGGTAAAGAAACGATCCTTCCTTTCCATGACAGGGACAAGGAGCCTTCGTTCACATCTCCTCGGCCTCTGCCATCTGTCTGCCTCAGCAGCGCCACTGTGGATTGCCCTTTCGGTTACTGCGCGTACTGTACTTTCTTGAGCCATACTTTGTACTACAGCAGTTTGTCCTTCCACAGGAGTAGTAGGGTTGTTTTGTTTGCCGCCGTTGTTGTCTTACACGTCTACTGTTTTTCCGCGGACACAACATATCATCATATGCAGGCAAAGCTTTCTTCTTAAGACCTGATGCCTTGTTCTGCAAGCCTACTGTCTTGCTCCGCAGTCCAGTAGTCTTCTCCAGCTGCGACGTTCGCTTCTGCATCTGGTTAGTCCAATTATAAATACCAGTCACCTTGTCTTCCAATTCGACTGTCTTATTCTCCAAATCCAGTGTTTCTTTTTCCAGACTTGATGTTTGGTCTTCAATTTCTACTGTCATGTTCAAAATTTTTTCCATCAGGTTCTCTAAAGCCACCATCTTGTTCTGTAGAGCTTCAATCTGAGCCTGTAGACTTTGAGTTCCTTCCTGCAGGTCTCCTGTCTTGTTCTGGAGAGTCTCAGTCATCTCCTTCAAACCCACAGCTTTGTTTTCAATCTCATTGGTTTCTGTCTCCACACGCAGCATCGTTCGCCCCATTACGACATTCTCCATTAATATCGCATCTGATTCCTTTTCTAATCGCATCGTTTTGTTTTCCACTTCTAGTATTTTGTTTTTCATATTATTCGATTTTTTCTCAAGATCTTCTGTTCGGTTCTGCAGAAGTGTTGTTTGTTTACTGAGATCTTCATTTAATTTCTGAATGATTTCCGTTTTTTCCTCAATCGCTATCGTGGTCGTTTCAATTTCCGCTATCGTGGTCTCTAGATTCATTGATTTGTTCTGTAGAATTTCGCTTTCGTTTCCGTCAGTTTCTGTTTCGCTCTCGGAAGTTATGTTCGCTCGTGGTAAAATTTCTTCTCGTGGTTCTATAGTTTCCGCATCCGTTTCGTTCCTCGAAAATATCGTTTTGTTTTCCTGCTCTTTAGTTTCCTCAAATGTTTCGTTTTTAGCACCTGGGATTGGTGGCAAGGCAATTTCCTCATGTGATTCTTCCGCATCCGTTTCGTTCCTTGAAAATATCGTTTTGTTTTCCTGCTCTTTAGATTCCTCAAAAGTTTCGTTTTAGCACCTGGGATTGGTGGCAACGCTTTGGTCTCCTGTTCTATAGTTTCCAAATTTTTTCCTTTGTTCTCAACCATTTCATCCAAGCTCTTGTTCTTTTCACCTTTATGAACTTCAAAATCTGTCCAGTTTTTATCACAAATGGGTCTTCCTTCCGTTTTGTTTTCTTGGTCGATGGTTTCAGCAACGGTTTCGCTGTTTTTGACAACGGCCTTTTCAAATGTTTTGTTTTCTATCTCTTTACTGATTGGTTTATCCATTTTGATCTTATCGTGCACCCCTTGCAGTAAGGGCTTGTTCTCTTCCTCTTTGCTTACCTCAATATCTACTCCGTTCTTATCAGCAGTGGGGTTTTCCACAGTTTTATTCTCTTGGTGTTTCGTTTCCACAATGGTCCCATTCTTATCATCAATAATTTTCTCCACAGTTTTACTCTCTTGGTGTTTACCTTCAACAATGGTTCCGATCTTATCAGCTTCATTTTCCACAGTTTTATTCTCCTCTTGTTTCATTTCCACAATGGTTCCATTTTTATCACCAGAGGAATTTTCCACAGTTTTGTTCTGTTGCTGTTTCGTTCCCATAATAGTTCCATTCTTATCATTAACATTTTTCTCCACAGTTTTATTCTCTTGGTGTTTTGTTTGAACAATGGTTCCGTTCTTACCAACTTCATTTACCACAGTTTTATTCTCTTCTTGTTTCGTCTCAATAATAGTTCCGTTTCTATCATCAGCTTTATTCTCCACAGTTTTATTCTCTTGGTTTTTCGTCTCAATAACGGTTCCGTTTCTATCATCAGCTTTATTCTCCTCAGTTTTATTTTCTTGGTTTTTCGTCTCAATAATGGTTCCGTTCTTACCAACTTCATTTACCACAGTTTTATTCTCTTCTTGTTTCGTCTCAATAATAGTTCCGTTTCTATCATCAGCTTTACTCTCCTCAGTTTTATTGTCTTGGTTTTTCGTCTCAATAATAGTTTCGTTTCTATCATCAGCTTTATTCTCCACAGTTTTATTCTCTTGGTTTTTCGTCTCAATAATGGTTTCGTTTCTATCATCAGCTTTATTCTCCACAGTTTTATTCTCTTGGTTTTTCGTCTCAATAATAGTTTCGTTTCTATCATCAGCTTTATTCTCCTCAGTTTTATTCTCTTCTTGTTTCGTCTCAATAATAGTTCCGTTTCTATCATCAGCTTTATTCTCCACAGTTTTATTCTCTTCTTGTTTCGTCTCAATAATAGTTTCGTTTCTATCATCAGCTTTATTCTCCTCAGTTTTATTCTCTTGGTTTTCGTCTCAATAATGGTTTCGTTTCTATCATCAGCTTTATTCTCCACAGTTTTATTCTCTTGGTTTTTCGTCTCAATAATGGTTCCGTTTCTATCATCAGCTTTATTTTCCTCAGTTTTATTTTCTTGGTTTTCGTCTCAATAATGGTTTCGTTTCTATCATCAGCTTTATTCTCCACAGTTTTATTTTCTTGGTTTTTCGTCTCAATAATGGTTCCGTTTCTATCATCAGCTTTATTCTCCACAGTTTTATTCTCTTGGTTTTCGTCTCAATAATAGTTTCGTTTCTATCATCAGCTTTATTCTCCTCAGTTTTATTCAGTTTTATTCAGCTTCTTGGTTTTTCGTCTCAATAATGGTTCCGTTTCTATCATCAGCTTTATTCTCCTCAGTTTTATTCTCTCTTGGTTTTTTACGTCTCAATAATAGTTTCGTTTCTATCATCAGCTTTATTCTCCTCAGTTTTATTTTCTCTTCAATAATGGTTTTTCGTCTCAATAATAATGGTTTCGTTTCTATCATCAGCTTTATTCTCCACAGTTTTATTCTCTTGGTTTTTCGTCTCAATAATAGTTTCGTTTCTATCATCAGCTTTACTCTCCTCAGTTTTATTCTCTTGGTGTTTCGTCTCAATAATAGTTTCGTTTCTATCATCAGCTTTATTCTCCACAGTTTTATTCTCTTGGTTTTTCGTCTCAATAATAGTTTCGTTTCTATCATCAGCTTTATTCTCCTCAGTTTTATTTTCTTGGTTTTTCGTCTCAATAATAGTTTCGTTTCTATCATCAGCTTTATTCTTCTCAGTTTTATTTTCTTGGTTTTTCGTCTCAATAATGGTTTCGTTTCTATCATCAGCTTTATTCTCCACAGTTTTATTCTCTTGGTGTTTCGTTTCTACAAGGGTTCCGTTCTTATCACTAGTGGAATTTTCCACTGTTTTGTTGTCTTGCTGTTTAGTTTCAACAATGGTTCCATTTCTATCATCGGTCTTTTCCACAGTTTTGTTTTCTTGTTGTTTAGTTTCGACGATGGTTCCGCTCTTATCATCAATAACTGCTTTCTCCACAGTTTTGTTTTCTTGCTCTTTAGTTTCCATAAATGTTTCGTTCTTATCAACAGGGATTGTTAGCAAGATTTTGTTTTCCTGTTCTTTAGTATCCAAATCATTTCTCTTTTCAACCATCTTATCCAAGATCTTATTCTCCTGCTCTTTACTAGCTCCATTATCTGTCCCGTGTTTATCACCAACAGGTGTTTGTACCGTTTGGTTCCTGTGCTCAATGGTTTTAACGATGGTTTCATTCTTCTCGGCAACAGGATTTTCCACAGTTCTGTTCTCCTCCTTAGTTTCAAAAATTATTCCTTTCTTATTATCAATTGCTTTCTCTAATGTCATGTTCTGTTCTTCCTTAGTTTCCAAAAATGCTTCATTTTTGCCATCGATGCCTTTTACCGAGGTTGTATTCTTGGGTTCCTTTGTTTCAAGAAAAGTTGCCATCTCATCACTAAGGATCTTGTCTAAGCTAAAGTTGTCCGTGTCATCAGTGTCAGTAATCGTTTCATCCAGCATTAAATAGTCCATCAAACTGATGGGTTCCCCCTCGGAACCCATCCCCACTAATTCAGTGCCCCCCTCCACGAGGGCACGGTGCACCTCCATGAGGGAGACGTGCTGTTGCACGTCTCCCTTGCCGCCCCCGAAGGCGGCCACCAGGCATGCCAGGAAGTAAAGTTTGCAGAAAGACATTTTTTTCAATATTTTCAGTCCAACGAAATTGTAAATGTTGGAATATCAGTTTTTGCATAATTGAGTAAAAAAAAAATGTTTGGGTGCTGTCCTCAGACCCTCAGCTGATGACGAGATCCGTACAGGCACACGTACAGGTAATACACGTACACGCACATACAAACACCCAAACACAAACACACACACACGCACACACGTAGTCACTCACTCACTCACACACACACACGCACACACGTAGTCACTCACTCACTCACACACACACACACACACACACACACACACACACACACACACACACACACACACACACACACACACACACACACACACACACACACACACACACACACACACACACACACACACACACACACACACAATGGTTTTAACGATGGTTTCATTCTTCTCGGCAACAGGATTTTCCACAGTTCTGTTCTCCTTAGTTTCAACAATGATTCCTTTCTTATTATCAATTGCTTTCTCTAATGTCATGTTCTGTTCTTCCTTAGTTTCCAGAAATGCTTCATTTTTGCCATCGATGCCTTTTACCGAGGTTGTATTCTTCGGTTCCTTTGTTTCAAGAAAAGTTGCCATCATCGCGCGCGCGCACACACACACACACACACACACACACACACACACACACACACACACACACACACACACACACACACACACGCACACACACACACACACACACACACGGCCCGGTAGCTCAGTGGTTAGAGCGCTGGCTTCACAAGCCAGAAGACTGGGGTTCGATTCCCCGGCCGGGTGGAGATATTTGGGTGTGTCTCCTTTCACGTGTAGCCCCTGTTCACCTAGCAGTGAGTAGGTACGGGATGTAAATCGAGGAGTTGTGACCTTGTTGTCCCGGTGTGTGGTGTGTGCCTGGTCTCAGGCCTATCCGAAGATCGGAAATAATGAGCTCTGAGCTCGTTCCGTAGGGTAACGTCTGGCTGTCTCGTCAGAGACTGCAGCAGATCAAACAAACAGTGAATTACACACACACACACACACACACAGTGTGTAGTGTAGTGGTTAGCACGCTCGGCTCACAACCGAGAAGGCCCTGATTCGAATCCTGGGAGCGTTGAGCCAAATGGGCGTGACTCTTAATGTGAAGCCCCTGTTCAGTTGGCAGTAAATAGGTACGAGGTGTAACTCACGGGCTTGTGACCTCGCTTTCCCGGTGTATGTGGTGTGTGAAGTGGTCTCAGTCCTACCAGAAGATCAGTATGAGCTTTGAGCTCTTTCCGTTGGGGTAAGGCTGCCTGGGTGACCAGTAGATGTTCGTGGTGAATAAAAAACACACACACACACACACACACACACACACACACACACACACCGGGAGGGAGCGAGGAGGAGGGAGGTGTCGGTCTGGGCCCAGCCAGCCGGTTCAGTTATATTTACGTCTTTACACACTTACGTAAGTAATTTTGAAAATGCGAATTCATAAAACGGCAGCCAGACACCGAATGCTTTAAAATTCTGACTTGGCATTAACTAAAACTAATTTTTCTAATATAAAAATATTGTCGTGTTAAGCAGTACATATTTGAAATATTTCAAAACACTACTTTAAAAAAGTGTTAGAACTCTGACATGCTTAAAAACGATTCTAAATCCCTCACATTATAATCTATAGGAACGCAAAACACAATTTTTTTCATCTACTCTTACAAATAAAAAAAACAAAAATAATTGTTCTATGAAATGAAGAATATATATATATATATATATATATATATATATATATATATATATATATATATATATATATATATATATATATATATATATATATACCAATTTTAAGGGTATAGTTTAGTGTTCTTCAGCCTTTTCTAAGTTCGTGCACCTTTTCGAGAAGCAAGGAGGACTATATAAGAAATGCATCAATATTTGCATTTTCCCTTACTTTAAGACTGAAAATCGATAGATAACATTATTGTATATCTACCAGAAGCTGTAGTTTTTCGATCATAAACAGACGCTATATAGTGCGAAATGTACTATAACAAAATTCCACATCTCAAACACATCAGGCCCGTGTTCCGTCTGAGTATAATATATTACTATTGTGAATAAATCGTAATACTTTGATTAATGTCAATATGAGGGGACCCAAACTGTCACATTTTCAGTGTTCGCAGGTTGGTTTAATTCAGGAGTGGATCAGCAACCTCTCGCAGTACACAGTAGTCGTCTCTAAACACTGTATTACGATGTATCTATTGATTTACCATGCTTTTACTCCTTCCAGTATTTTCTGTTCTTATTCTACCATGGTATTTCTTTATAGTTACTTGAGTTTATACAACTAACATCATAGTATAGAGCGAAACATAATTGTCTGGTGTACCAAGATCTTTAATTTCTAGAGACTTAAATACAGCACGGAACCTTAACACACATTTCACCTCGCTTCTGCACAGGTTAATTCTTCACAAGGAATGAGTAGAGCAATGTTTGTTCGGTTTTCTTTATGGGAAAAAAAATTTGCGGCTAAAACAGAGATAGTCCGAGGATGCTGTAGTGTTTTCATCACTGTGTTCCTGAGCTCTGTCTTGCCATAGCCTGAACATGGTATTCAGTTCAGTTCAGTTGATAGGCGGAGGTGTAGCCTGAATATCGGCACTTCCTGATGTGTTTTGGTTTGGGTTTTGTCTGGGTCTGTAGCTGTAATTAACTATTATTTAAACTTTTTACTTTATGTTCCCTTTTTTTCCAAAAATTATATATTATTTCTTTATTTTCTTCTATACTAGATTTTTAAAAAATAAAATTTTCCAATGAGGTGTTCTTCATTTTCTGGGTAAGGACGCTGCCAATTGGTGTGTTTGGCTCTTTCATTGGTGTAGGCTGAGCAATGTAGGAGGAAATGTTTATGCCTTTAGCCTATAGATCAGGGGTTCTCAACTTTTTCTCGTTAAGAACCCTCTGAGTTATAGGACCATCTACCCGAACTCACAGTAATTTGACATTGAAGAGAATGTTAATTTAGTGACTGACACTAACTCAATAGGCAAAGGTATTCTGCAAAGGATGTTTAATTAAATCAACCATCTAAGTACCCCTGGAAATCTTGTGAACCCGTGGGGGTTCGCGAACTCCAGATTCAGAACCCCTGGTCTAAGACAAAAGGATCGATAAGCTACACCTCAATCCCAATTCTTACTAAATTCACTGCTAGAGATTTTCATTATATCTATTTTTCCTCAGCACAAATGGCCGGTGTCACTTCTACATGGGAAAACACGCCTTCATCAGCATTGGGAGCTTCTCATTGCTCTTCTCCACCAACTCCTCCTTGATGGGGAGAGCCAATCAACTGTGAGTGCCACTACTTCTTGTGAAATGTACGCTTGTATTTCTTATTCCTCTACCTTAATTTTTCACTCCTCCTCTTTCGCCTTATATCCATTTTAATTTTCTCACTCATTCTCTTTTCTCTTACTTTTTACCTACTCTTTCCTTCTCTCTTTTTTTCTTCCTTCTTGTCCTTATATCCATTTTAACTTTCACACGCACTCTGTTTTCTCTTCCTTTTACCTTCTCTTTCTTTTGATTGTCTTCATTGTTATAAATTAACTCAGTGCCACTACTTTTATAAATAAATCTACACTAGCATTCCTTATTTCTCTGCCTTTATTTTTCACTCCTTCTATTCATCTTTATAACCGCTTACATTTTAACACACTCTGTTTTTCTCTTCTTATTTAGTTCTTTTCCTCTTCTCCTTTTATTATTTTCATTATTATTAGTTATTAGTCACACAATCCTGCTACTGTACCCTTTCAATGTTTCCTTATTTCTCCTTTTCTACACTAAACCTTTCTTTTTTTTCTTATACCTCTATTCACTCCTTCATCATGTATTGCTCTTTTCTCCCTTTTCTTATTCCCTCCATTTTTTCCACACGTCTTCTCTTTCGTCTTTCTTTTTAATTTATTTCCTACTTTTCCTTTCCAAGTATATCTTTACCTATCCTCTTCACTAACTCCAGTTGTGTGTTCCGGTGTTTTCGCGCTTCAGGATCTCCAAGCTGACGGAGGGAGGTCTGTGGGATGAGTGGCTGGCGCGGCAACTCGGTAACTCCAAGGAATGTTTGAAGCCACCAACAGCTGACCGAGGCAAGGGTGTGAAGCCTCTCGGTGTGCAGGACATACTTGGCTTATTAGTTCTCCTGGGTATTGGTATGATATCATTACTTATTGTCTTCCTCCTCCTAGTTTTCGCTTTATTTTTAGTGTTGTCTTATATTTTAATTATCGTCACTAATTGTCTTTCTCTTCCTCCTTTTCCTTCCTTTTTTTTTTAACCTTGTCTTATATTCTATTTATCTTTACTCATTGTCTTCTTCTCCTCCTTTTCCTTTTCGTTTAGTGGTGTCTCATATTTTATCTAATTTTACTAATTGTTTTCCTCCTCCTCTTTTTCCTTTTTTTATTGTTGTCTCATATTTTGTTCATCCTGACTCATTATCTTCCTTCTCTTCCTTTCCCTCCTCCTTCTCTACTGGGCAAATTAGTCCTCCTGGGTATTGGTATGATATTCTTACTCATTGTCTTCCTCCTCCTTCTTATATTTTTCCTCTTTAGTGTCTTCTCTTATTCTTTTCATCCATACTCATTGTCTTCCTCCTCCTCCTCCTCCTTTTCCTTCTTATATATATTTTTTTTTGAGTCGTCTCATATTATTTTTATCCTTACTCATTGTCTTTCTCCTCCTCCTCCTCCTCTTCCTCCTTTTCCTCCCCTTCCTCCTTCTATTTTTTTTTTATTTTAGCGTCGTCTCAAATTCTTTTTCTGAGATTTGTTTATCTTTCTGTTTATTGTTGTGCACGTGTTGATTGTTAGGTTTTTCTTTCTCATTTTTCTCAGCATTTTCCTTTACTTTTTTTCATCTTTTAGTTCAAATTTGCTTTCTTTCCTCTTGATTTTTGGTTTTCTCTCATTATACTCCTTTCTTTTCAACACATCATTCTCTCTGCCTTTATTTTTTCTTTCTTCAGCTATTTCTTTTTACAAACCAAACTTGACCACACAACAGGAAAAAAAAAAAATTTCTATACTAGTTAAGTACAGCGTCACTAAACAGACACCTCTGATCATTAAGAAGCTCAACATGAGAACTTCACCACATTTATGCAGAACAGATACACCGCCGCAGTTCACATTTTGAGCACAAAGAAAACGAGTCAGAGATGCGTTGTCAGACATAGGCCGGTATTCTCACGAGCTTTTCTTTGTACCCATAACTGCTTTCCAAAGAATCCAGTTGAAGATACTCGTGTTTTTAAGAGTATTCTTATGGTTCTGATAATAAATTTGCAAGATTTCTAGTTTACTTAAAAGAAAACCGTCTTGAAAACACGGCTAGTTGTCTCTTTTGGCCATGGAAAATTGTCGTAGTGAGAATGGAAGTCGTTTCTGAACACGGGCGATCACCACACAACTCACATCACAAAGCAACAACAAACAACCGATTCCTGCACTAATATTCCAGGGTACGTCGCTTCGGTGATTCTGTTCGCTGGGGAGACTCTCTTAATCTACCGTACCAAACATGAGCCCATGGTAGCCGCGAATTTGCCTCCACCCCCACGCGTCACCAACCCCTGACCACATGCCACTGATGAACCGGACGCCCAGCTCTGCCCTCCTCGTCACAGGTTTTTCACTACTTGCCAGGGTGAAGAATAATATTAGGCTCCTTCTGACAATGAAATGTTAACGTTAGACTAAAAATAATTGTCTTACATTTTTAGGTTTCTGAAAATGAAGAATATTACGTATGAAAAATCTACACACTATTTATCAAACATTAGCATTATAATAAAAAAAAAGTGTGATCATAAAGTTGATATTGTTGTTTAGTATATGAAATCTTTCGTGTCCTCAATTTTATTATGAATTAACTTTCTCTTTCGAGCTGTGACGATTGAATCCAAATATTAAAAGAGAAAAACATGTATTGTAATTGTAAATAAGTTCGTATCTTTCGAGGACGATATTGAATGAGAAGCGAAACCTTAACAAAAATGCTTAATTCTATGTTGTGGTTTTGTTTGTCTGTTAGTATTTAAAAGGAAGAGTTAGTGCATTGTGACGAGGAAGAAACCTGACCATTAAAGAACCATAACATTTATTGCATTTATTTTATTCCGGCTTTTCTTCATTTCAGAACATTCTTAACGATTATTTTTCCCATTTTTTTTTTTTTTACCATCGCTCATCATTTCTTATATCCTTCACATTATAGAAAAACCCCCAGCTCTTTCTACGCAGCTATAACTCCATTGCTACTCTAAAAAATGAAGCCTCCCGCCTCTAATTATCAACAATATCTCGTTTCAACACCTTTATACTTATCATTATATCTATCATTCATATTATCAACAATATCTTCAAGCATTCCTAATCGAAACACTGAGGACATGTATATATTTCTTTAACCTCTCTTCAGCATTGCCACTGCCTTCTCGAGCTATGCTTCACTTTTGCAGTTCATGAAACACTGCCTATGTATTGACACTCGAGTATAAATGTACTGTTATCACACCATTGTGCTGGGATGTTGCTGCTGCTGCTGCTACTACTACTACTACTACTACTGCTACTACTACTACTACTACTACTACCACCACTACTACCACTACCACCACTACCACCACCACCACTGCTACTACTACCACCACTGCTACTGCTGCTGCTACTACCACTGCTGCTACTACTACTACTACTACTACTACTACTACTACTACTACTACTACTATTACTACTACTACTACTACTACTACTATTATTATTATGACAACAACAAGAAAAGTAACTACAACAACAACTACTACTTCTACTATTACAACAACAACAACAGCAACTACTACTACTATTACTACCACTATCTCTAATATACATCATATCAGTTATCACCAAAACACTATGACCGTTAAGAGCAAGAAAACGAAAGCGCCCAAGCTAACCTTACATCCTACTGACCCTCTCACCTTCCTTAGAGGTAATTACCATTATCCAATGGCAGTCACAATAACTACTGATAAAGATGTAATAAATGTAATTAATTATCTTAAAAACAAAAAAAACAATATACACGAAATCCCTAAAGGTATCTGTTGTCAAAAACTGCAAAACTCAATTAGCAACACCTTTGACTATTCTTTTCAATAAATGTATCGCTTATGGTACATTTCCTTAAGTTCCTCTTGCCACGGGTAATCCTAATCATAAGAAAGATCCCAAAGATGAGGTAGGTTATTACAGACCCATATCTATATCAAATGTATTTTCTAAGATTTTTGAAAAACTAATGAAAACATTTCTCTTAATCTTGAGAATGAAAGTTAATTAGGGTTTTGTCGTGACCTAGCACCTTTGATGCTTTGAGAACATTCTGAGGGGAAATTTACAGCAATTTGGACAAAAAAACATTCACTATTAAGCAGCTTCATTCATCTAACAAAACCTTAAATTACATTATTATGGAATCACAGGAAATACTCACCACTGGTTTCAGGATTACTTATCACATAGAACGTATTCAACAAAAGTTGTCAATTCTATTTCTACATTTCCATCTATACAATATGGCGTTCCCCAGGATAGTATTTTGGGTTCGATCTTGTTTCTATTACATATTAATGATATTACACAAATATTTACAAATTTCAAAACCATTCATTTTGCCGACGACTCAGTTTTATATATCACTAGTAAAACCCGACCGATATGACACACAGAGCTAATTCTGATCCAGAAATTTTCATAAACAGTGTTGTAGCAACCGTTCATCAGGAAACGTAAATAAAACTTTTTAAATGATATTTACTAACAATCCAGGATCAATGCTTCCATCTTTACTAATTCAAAACGATACTGTACACAGAACTGATCCAAACACATTTCTAGCCATAATATATATGTAATGATAAATTGATCTATAAGCACCAAGTAAATAGTATAGTTCTAAAACTATCCAGAATATTGTCTCTAACTAATCAAATTAAAGATTTAACGCTCTGTGATACCATGACAACTTTGTATAATGCTCATGTCTTACCTTACCTACGTTATTGTACATCTATCTGGTGCAGTACTTACCCTACACATTTGTTACCACTGTATAGGTTGCAAAAGAAAATTATAAGAATCATAACTGAAAGTTATAATTTTTCTCATACTTTACCTCTTTTTAAAGATACACATTAACTAAAACTTTTTGACATAAGTACGTTACAAATTGGCATTTATATGTACAAAAAGTAAAAAAAAGGCTAATCCCACAACCTCATCATAATTATCTTACCAGTATTTATGAAAACTAACGTATACCTAGATATAACCTAACTCTCTTCCAACTTTCCATGTCCTACCTTGGAACCAAAACTTGGAATTCCATCCCACACAATCTAAAAATGTTGCCTGCAGTACACACACTCCTTTAAAGAGCAATTCAGAAGGCAAATGATTCTTAATTACTGTGGTTTGTTTTTGTGTATCAGTGTTGTGTCACATTTCTGTTTGGTGTCATGTTGGTTCTCATCTTCCTTTGTATAATTTTTCTATTGTTTTTATTTAATTTGCTATCATCATTATCAATATTGATATTATTATTATTACTATTATTATTATTATTATTATTATTATTATTATTATTATTATTATTATTATTATTATTATTATTATTATTATTATTATTATTATTATTATTATTATTATTATTATTATTATTATTATTATTATTATTGTTATTATCATTACTATTACTATTATCATTATTACTATTATTATTATTATTATTATTATTATTATTATTATTATTACTATTAATATTATTATTATTATTATTATTATTATTATTATTATTATTTTATTATTATTATTATTATTATTATCATTATTATTATTATTATTATTATTATTATTATTATTATTATTATCATTATTATTTATTGTCATTATTTTTAGAATTGGTTATTTCTATTATTATTTCTATTACTATTATTACTATTATTATTATTATTATTATTATTATTATTATTATTATTATTATTATTATCATTACTATTATTATTGTAATTAATGCTTTTATCATAATTATTAATGTTATTATCATTACTTTCTATTTTCTTATTTACTATTATCACTACTACTAACATTGTTATTAATATTATCATTGTTGTCATTATTATCATCACAATTTCTGCAATTATTGTTATTACTATCATTTGTATATTGTAATTACTATTATCATTAATAGTATGCTTACTGTCTTTATTATTATGATTACTTTGTGAAAGTTTACTTCTTTGGCTCATATTCTGTACATCAACTACTTCTATTCAGTGTTTGTCTGTTCACCGATTTTTTTCTTTTTTTCATTGTTGCTCAAAAACCTTGGCTTTATGTGGCCTCCCTATAATAATGATAATTACTTTGCAATTATACACACATTTATATGGGATAATAAGTGTTTCAATGTTTCATTGTTTCTCGTTAAGCAGTGACTAGGGAGTGAACAGTTCTCGTTACACACACACACACACACACACAC
This sequence comes from Portunus trituberculatus, assembly GCF_017591435.1. NCBI lineage: Eukaryota > Metazoa > Arthropoda > Malacostraca > Decapoda > Portunidae > Portunus > Portunus trituberculatus. Next base: position 15,046,851 of record NC_059279.1, on the reverse strand, counting down.
ACACACACACACACACACACACACACACACACACACACACACACACACACATGCACAAGCTGTATGCATCTTTTTTCTTTACCCTGAAAAAAAATAAATAAAAAGATCATTAAACGTATTAATTTGTCTCTCTTGATATTTAGTTGGGAATATAAAAGATGACAGATTACTGTGCTGGAAGAATATCATTAAGTATTAAAGCAACTTCTGAAGTACACTAACGAGCTCGATGGAAGCTGGCCTATTTCTCCTCTTGACGATTATGAGTTCTTTTTTTTTTTTTACTCAATTTTTTTTCATCCACACGGTCTCTTTAAATCGCAGAAAATAAGAGGCACACCAGCCCAGAAGTGCAAAACCACCGCAGTAACACATGAGGTAAAAACAATGAAATTTTAAACGCATCCCTGCATCCACGAGAGAAGCAATCAGGGAAGACACCCCACAAACCCCACAGCCCAGAGGCAAAGGTAAATAAATAACCTCTAATTTACACCGCCATTCATTATTCAGCGGGACGGACACTGAACACTCACCAGCAGAGGATCACTTAGGGACGCTCGTCGTGCCGCCATTCGGTCCGAGGCGATAGGCGGCGCAGGTGGCGGCAGAAGCAACTCACGTCTCCATGACTCAACTCAGGCCTGTGATCAGAGTGGCCGCCGAGGAGGTAAGGCGGTGGTGGGGAGGGACGCGCAAACAACAAATTGGTGGTAGTAATGTTATTTAGTATATGATTGGAAGGTGTCCATATATATCCTTCCTTCTCTCTCTCTCTCTCTCTCTCTCTCTCTCTCTCTCTCTCTCTCTCTCAGTGGATACCCTTCGTCAAGGTGTTCTACGACAATGGCAGGCTGGACATCGAAGGGCCCATGAAACATTTCGTGGAGGAGTTTTGTCGCGTGCTGGAAGCGAGGTAATGAACACACATTCACCTGTACCAACATTCCTTTCCTCATGCCTTTCATGCTAACCACTCACGGCAGAAGCGAGAAAGTCCAATACAGTAAAGCAATACACAGTTGAAACTTAGTATTACAGACATCGATGAAGAATTTTTTTTTTTTTTTTTTTTTGCTAATTGCATAATGTTGTCTTTACGGGCACGCTCAATTTAAAACGAGAAATGTTTGCTGCTCTGTGTTTTTCATTCCTGTACTTTTCAGTGTCATATCATTTCAACCAATTTTGAGTTTCTTGTGGAAGGTAATGTGATTTTATTACGATGGCTGTGGTGGATCAGTGGAACCATGCGCGCTTTGAGGTCCGAGGGGTCTCCAAGCACACGGGTTCGAATCCTGTCCACGGTCTGAGTTCAGGTTGGGCTTCCTCACTCATGGCAACGGTTTCTTAGCGGGTGGGCTTTGAGATAGGAGGTACCCTAAAAAAGTATCCCCTTTAGCCCATAAATTCCCGTGAAAAGCACACATGGTACAAATAAGAACAAAAAAGTTCTGTCATCTTCAATGTGAAAACCTGTGAACATATTTGTTGAGTAAGAACAGTGTTAAAGAATCCGTTTTTCTCGCCTCTGCAGTTAGATTTGATTTGCTTTGCGCACTCTGCATGTATATTAGTCAAAGACGCGGGATACAATGAATTTATGTTTCTGGAAGAGTGTAAGAATTAACAGCGAGTTCAGATGGATTAGCAATTTAAACAGTCATGTATTTTCATTGTATTTTGTATAGTTGCTTCAATTTATAAATGTCACAAAGAAAAGTAGCAAAGACATTCTCATTTTCTTTTAGAGGCTCCAAGAGTAAGGAGCTAATTTAGATATCCCGGGTTAACATGCTGAAACACTTACACATTTTCAATTTTCGTAAGCAAGTCCTTGAAATCTGAAATGTCACAAAGCACATTAACAAGTAGGATCGTATGCTTGCAGGTGAGTGTAGGGGTGAGGAGAATGATTCCTGACAAACATGGAGCAGTAGATCGTTTCAACAGCCACGTAAAGTACTAGTAACAAAGTTAAATATTTTCCTGTCGCAGGTATGAGGTGGTGCGGCCTCCCGACGGCTTGTGGGGCAAACCGCTGGACAACGGCAGTTTCACTGGAATGATGGGGCAGCTGATGACAGGGGTGGGTAGTGAATATTGGCAAAAACGTCATGTTAGTGGTAGTACGAGTAGCTAGACCTTGTTTCATAGGCAAGGGAATTTCCTTTTATATTTGGAAAACCGTTACATCAGCATGACTGATACATGGCAAACTGTTCCCAATGCAAGTATTTACATATTGACAAAATCATTATATCAGCCAATGTTTTATATCGTGAAAACTGTCATCTCGGCAAAATTGTAATATCAGCTAAATTATTTCATTGCCAAATCGTTACTAATATCAGCCTTTCTTTATCTGCAATGTTGTTATATATTACGACATTCTTGTGCGTTTATTTCTTCCTCTTCACACTTCAGCAAGCAGACTTCGCCTTGGGGCCATTCGTAACCAGCAGATGGCGGGAGGCCGTGGCTGACCTCACTGCCTCCTTCTACTATATCAATTACCACGTGATTACACCACGCCCTGTTGTCCCCAGCGATCCTGCCGGTATAGTCAAGACCTTCTCCCTTCAGGTACTATTGAGAGGGAAGTAGAGGGTGGGACAGGAGGAAGAAGGTTGACGTGTCTTTAACATTCTGTGCCACGTGATCATAAGATAAAAAATCACAAAAAAAGTTCGAAAATCAGCTTGCCTACACATGGCAGTGTCTATATAAAAGCATGCATGTGCATGTCTACCTTTCATCATCATCAGCATATCCGTCTGGTATTCTCTTAAAGCTCCTTACTGGACCGTTTACTAAGTTTATTCCAGTAATATAGCTATTTGAGAGCCAATTTCCTATTTCCTTTTCGACAATTTAAAACTTGGATTCATGTTTCTGGTTTTATCCTAAAATCTATCTTTACGGACCTTGTGTTTATCACCTTTGTTATGCACATCATGGTCAGGTGTGGCTGTCAGTGGCGGCGAGCCTGGCAGTGGTGGGTGTGGCCATGATGGGCATGATGTGGGTAGGCAACAAGTTTCAGTGGAATACCAAAGTGGTGCCTGCGTGGTGGGCGGCGGAGTGGAGCATCCAAGGAGTGGTTCAGCAATGTAGGTGAAGACGCTCTCATCTTTTGTAATATGTCTCTTCTTATCATCAAACAATAAGATTCCACCACAGAATAAAGGTTTTGACTACTAACTGGATGGAATTAAGCCACATGCCACGCCACACTGAATGACATTTACACTGCACAGGGTGAAAGGAAACAATGTTTAAATAGATCTCCATTGTGTCCAGTATTCGAAGTCGACTCTTAATGACCGTAAGCCAAGCGCACAACTTTCCACCAGTGCCTCTCTTTCCTTCATAGTCAAAATCTACGTTCAAATGCCGTACAATTGTTCTATCACTAGATAAATAAGAGAAATCATATAATAAATGTGACGTTTTTCCACGGTGGTCCTTCAGCAACTTCATGGCTGCCTGGAAACGCTAGTGGTCGGGTCCTAGTGGCAGTGTGGCTCCTGTCTGCCCTGGTGATCACGACCACTTACAAGGGAAACATCACCGCCATGCTCACACTGCCCAAGACTAACGTGCCCATAGATTCCATAGCCGACCTCGCCAACCAGGACCGCCTGCCCTGGAAACTAGAGTTTGGAGGGATTGACAAGCTCATGATGGTAAATATTTGTCCTTGCTCTTTTTTCCTGGACTCAGTCATGTGACCTGCTCCTTGACATTATGCGTGGGCGTGATGAGCTTTTTTTTTATAAACAGCTCAAAGAAATCGTTTTCCCTATTCTCTCAAAAAGCTTAAAGTGTTTATGGATATAAATCTGTGTCATGCTTTCATCATGAGACATCTCCGCTTGATTAATTAAGCAGACCAACATTAAACTATAGAAATTATTTCATGCTTTCTTCTCCTATCCTTTCCACTACCTCCCACCATCTCACCGCCTTCCTCTACACTTCATACAGGAGTCTGAAGATAAAGCGACGCAAAAGGTGGGCAGGGAAGTGTCTGGTTTCATCCCCAGCTGCTGGTCGGGGCGTGAGGCAATCCGCGCTGGGGAGTTCGCTTCAGTTTGTGACACACTCACCATACGGTCCATTATGTCATGGGACTTCAGGTATATTTTAATTTGTATATTTTTTTCATTTCAGAGCATTTCCCAGAGAAGACCGCTAATGCTCTCAATTCAGAAAACCACAAGTGTTTCTCACCAGTAGGAAATCCATGCTTCCGACACCTTCCCGCAATTTGTGACGATCATGTAGTGATTATCTGGAGTTGCCTCATTCACGCACCATGATGAAGTAAACCCTTTGCCTACAGCATGACTGGTCGGTGCCACTTCTACATGGCAAAACATCGCCTGCAGGACGTCAGGACTCTGTCGTTGCTGTTCCCTCCTGGATCCATTTACTTTGCCACGGGTAACGAACTGTAAGTTCCAATTGTAGTTGGCATGACAGATTTTGAAGGTGTGGACTCCTACAATACATGTCAGTGTATTCGTGTTTCACAGAGTCCTGAGGCTGACAGAGGCTGGGCTGTGGGACGAGTGGCTTGGGCGGGAACTTGCCAACGCCACGGAATGCCTGAAGTCACCCTCAGCTGACCGAGGCAGTGGTGTGAAGCCCCTCGGCCTGGTCAACATGCTGGGGGTAATGGTATTGCTGGCTGCTGGTAAGCTGCTCTACCTTTCCCTTCTACTCCTCCCCCTATTCCTTCTCACTTTTCTCCTTTTACAGGAGAACGCGCGGAGGTCTTGAAAAGATAATGAAAATAACTCCAGCTTTGTACAGTACAAACGTAGCGCATCTGTTAAAAGATTCCTCATTACGCTGCGGTGGATATTTATAGTGAAACATATTGCAAAACCGTTCACAGTATCTTTTTTTTAAATAACAAATGTAATTGGGTGTAATTCGTGTAAATTGTATAAATGCACATCAAGAGTTTTGTATTATCGTGTGGTAAAAACTCTTCGACTAATGAGGTGAATACTTTGATTCCATAGCTCTTCACCACAACACCACGCACCACACACCACACACCTACCATACCACACACCAACTTCACCACCAAAAAAACACACCTCACTGCACAACTACACACCACACCCACTATTTACTTCACCACCACATCCCAAACCAGACACCCTATCGGTACCACACACCGCTCCACCACCACACTCTACATCACACTTCATCACCACGCCAGTACCCGAGGCCGCACCACACTTCAGCACACACCACACCACAGTAGTACCATCTCACACAACACACTTCACTCCTCACTAAGACTCAACACAACTCCCTCGCCACAGGTTACCTCGTCTCAGTGTTGGCATTCGCTGAAGAGAAGCTGCATCTTGGCTTCTCGTCATTTTAAGGAAGAGACAGCCAGTGATCGACCCGTCACCCAAACACTCGGCCACTTACTCCGCCTCGCCGCATCCTCAGCCTCGTTCCTTCACGGCAATGCATCAAAAGGAAACGCAAAACAACACAAAGAGATTAGATGAAATTGCAGCATAGTTAGTCTTCACCTCCTCATCAATCTCGCCTCTTCACACCAACAAATTAAAAGGAAACACAAAGGAATTATATTAAAGTTGTGTAGCATAGTAGTTAGTCTTCACCTCCTCCTGTCTCGTCCCTCCACATCAATGAAAGGGATACACAAAGGAACACAAACAAATTATATTAAAGCTGCAGCAAAGTTAGTCTTCATGAGGTTATTTAAGGTGAGCTACAGCGTCTAATTCAAAATCCATGTAGGTTACTAAAGAAAAAAGGTTCCTCCCACCCATCAATTAGACCTTATGTTAGGGTTTTGATCTCCAAGTCTTAATTCAACATATATTTTAAATTCATGTTGTTTTGGAACGATATGAGTATTCGATTCGTGTTTTCTGTTGTGATATTAATCTGCGTTTTGTAATACGATACCAGTCAAGACCAAATGGAATTGTAATATCCAGTCTGTTATTATATGTCTATTTTTTTCTTTTTATTTCTTTTATCTCACGCAATAAAAGTACATCTATCAAGTTTTGTTCAGAAACTGTAATGTTATAAGCATATGTATTAATTAAAGTCATTACAAGATTATGTACTATCAATGCTGCCGATATACTATTTACTGTCTTAATGAATGTGTTATTATTTCTTCTACTAATGCTACTGCTACTACTTCTACTACTACTATTACTACTACTACTACTACTACTACTACTACTACTACTACTACTTCTACTACTACTGAACTAACATGATAATAATAATAAAACTGATAATAATAATAAAAATGATAATAATAATAATAATAATAATAATAATAATAATAATAATAATAATAATAATAATAATATCATTGATAATAACAATAGTAATAATAATAATAATAATAATAATAATAATAATAATAATAATAATAATAATAATAATAATAATAATAATAATGACAATAATAATAAAAACAATAATGATAATAATAACAGTAATAGTAAAAAAAAAAAAAAATAATAATAATTATTATTATTATTATTATTATTATTATTATTACTATTAAAATACTACTAATGATAATAATAATAATAGTAATAATAATAAAAATAATAATAATAATAATAATAATAATAATAATAATAATAATAATATTTTTTTCCTTTTACGTTATGGCCTATAGTGCCTGTAGGCATACTTGAAGAGTATATGTAGGAAACGCTGTTAAGGTTCCGCCCATTAGTGGCGCAGGCAATTTTATTTATAGTGGTGCCCATATTAGGGCCAAAAGGTACAGTGGAACCATGCGTGCTTTGGGATCCTAGAGGTCTCCAAGCGCACGGGTTCGAATCCTGTCCACGGTCTGAGTGTAGGTTGGGCTTCCTCACTCGGGGCAACGGTTTCCTAACGGGTGGGCTTTAAGATAGGAGGTACCCTAAAAAGTATCCCCTTTAGCCCATAAATTCCCGTGAAAAGCCCACATGGTATAAAAAAAAAAAAATCACGATCCAAACCCATCTTTGGTGTAACCACCTAGAACTGGGGATCACGGTGACATGTAGGTAACTTTAAACCACTCCACAAATGGTATAGCTTCAAAGCGGTATGTGGTGGGATTCGCGTAGACGTCTGCCCGATCCCATGCTCACCACCTTATCTATTACGCCACCGCCTCCCTAATAATAATAATAATGGTAATAATAATAATAATAATAATAATAATAATAATAATAATAATAATAATAATAATAAGAAGAAGAAGAAGAAGAAGAAGAAGAAGAAGAAGAAGAAGAAGAAAAAGATGATGATGAAGAAGAAAAAGAAAAAAAGTAATAATAATAGTAACAACAAGAATAATGATAGAGGCAATAGCATTATAAATAGAATTACGACAAAACACTACTAACAAAAACAACATTCTGTCTTGGGAACATCTCCATCCTTCCCTCCCTGCTTCCCTCCACACACCATCTATTGCTCAGCAACGGCAACTGTAATGAAAACTGTGACTCTCTCTTCGTCATGCCATAAACAACAACAGCAAATCAGGGAACCAATGTCTCTCACCTCTTAACTCTCTAAGAAATCAACGGGAATTAAAAATATTGGTGTTCATATTCCGTCTGACGACTAAAATAGAGTCAGAGAATTGGAATAAAGGATGTCATAAGTTAGAATCGTAGTTAGTTGTGAAAGCAGAATATCACAAGTAGAAAAAGGAATATAAGAGAAAGGAAATAAGAATAGAGATATCAGGAAACCACGAGAAATGATGTGAGAATTAAGGAAATGGTTTAAATTTAAGGAGTAAGGAAATCAGGAGAAAAAATCAGGAATATGAATAGAAAAATATCAAAATAATGAAAATCAAGATATTAGGTAATCAGGAATGAGAGAACAAAGGATTATGAGAAAGGTAGATGAATAATTTATGTGCTAGAATCCAACTTTGTCTGTGAGAAAATGGATTACAGTGAATGCGATTCCTTGCAGTTATGGTGAGTGTGGCCTTAGTGCAGAAATATAGGTCACACTGATGAAATAATTAATGTGTTAATGAAATAAGAAAAAAAAAAATCAACTCATAACTGAATTGCGTATATATGAAGGAAAAACTCTGCCGATAAAAGAAGCATCATTAAATTTACAGCTGTATTTGATTCCCATTTTACAAAGCAACACAAAATCCACCATCGTACCAGCCCAACAACATCATCAACAACGACAACAACAACAACAACAACAACAACAACAACAACAACAACAACAACAACAACAACAATAAGAACGACAACAACAACAACAACATCAACAACAACAACAATAACAACAACAACAACAACAACAACAACAACAACAACAACAACAATAATAACAACATCAACAAAAAAGATTCACCAGAAACAAAACTAAGAAACAAAGCATCAAATCTAAGCACCTCCATAATAACACAACTGGTAACTTTAATATGCAATTCAACTTTAATCACTTATGAGAAAATAAATCCACACCTGCCATCACATTCCTATTTCACGCGAATTTAGGTGACAGGTGTGTTGAGGCACTTGCATAATGAATGAGGGAGACAGCCTTGCATCTCTACCTGTCTATTTTTAATGAGGGGATGAGAGGAGGGGTAGAGGTGAAGCAGATAATAAAAAGTGACAAGTAGATTCCTCAGGTAGTCAGCCATAAGAAGGAGGTGAAGCAGGTGAGGGCCGCGAACACACCTGGCCGCGAGGAGTCACAGGCTGCAGGTAGAGTCATGGCTACTAATCGAGTAACACACTAAGGGCGTTGTCACTTCTACAAACATACAGTAATTGGAGTACTGTCATATATTTTACACATAGGTGGTCATATTTCCTACTCAAAAAATAAGAATCCAGCACATTTCCTACACATAAACTGAATATCCAGCAGGTCATATTTGAAAATTTAGCTGTTAGACTAGTGACATATTTCCAATACTCAAATTGTTTTCTGTCACATATCACACTCATGGCTATTTTGCGTCTCACTTTCATCTCCACCCCGAGCTCTCTAACTTGCTAAAAATATATTAGTTGCCAGACTTTGTAAGGCGGTTATTCATTGGTCATAGGACGTAAGGAAAGTGAACAGATATTCCTAAGATATGTTAGGTTAGGTTACGTTAGATGTAGGCTGCATTACGTTAGAGTATGTTAGGTGCAATTTAGGTAGTTCCAATAAGATATTTTAGTGTTAACGCTGTGAGTGGCATAATTTAATGATAGATCACTGTTATGATTATTTGAGAAATGAAACCAGGTGATCCTGACAATTTCATTAGTGTTTTGTCATCATAGAAAGTTATATGGTCATAATTCTGAGATGAAGTAATGTTTCTACCTTTGGTAAGAATGGTAATTATATTTTTGTGTTTTGTGCATGTACTGGAATCGCAAAAAGAATGTAAACTAAGTTAAAAGAAAATATTTAATGTTTTGTAATGCTCATGAGAAGAAAACAAGAAACAGCAAATAAGAGGAAGTTTAAAAGCTTCTCATACCATTTAGTAACTTATGTGGTACATGTACAGTTCAAAATCATGTACATGAATATTTCACCAAAAAATCACAAAACTACCTGACACATCACGTGGATGACATGCATCTTTCACACAAATGGAAGTACCAAACATTGAAGGCATTGATACATATTTGGTACAAAGTATTTCCATCGAACAGGGAAAAGGGAAGTGAGGCGGATGAGACCACCAGCAGAGACATTCTACTGATAAGGAGAGGAACACAAGAAGATAGGAATGGCGTCTTCTATGAAGAAACCCTTCTTCATTGTGACCTACGAGGAGGTGAGCTCACAGGTCATAGGAAGCCGTCAGGTAATCCATGTGACATACCGCACACTAATTGTACCTTGCTCCGGCGTGCAGTGGGTGCCTTGGACACGCGTGGTGCCGCAGCAGGACGGCTCGGTGCGCATCACAGGGCCCATGGGCAACGTGCTAGACATCCTCTCCAACAACATGCAGTTTGAGTATGTGGCAAAGCCTTTCTTTTCTCGCGAACAATTTCGCTATAAGTGATTAAGAACGCCAATTTTAAGAAGCTTCGCATGACAGTTTGCTTTGGTGTGCCAGATTACAGCGCAACAACAATGTTGGTGTTGACATGGTGTGTAAGTGTTTGATGGTGTTGACAGCTACGAACTGATTCGCTCTCCCGAAAAGATCTGGGGAGGACCCGACGAGAACGGCAAATGGAATGGCATGCTGGGAATGCTACAACGAGAGGTGAGTCCTGACGCAGCTGCACTACGGCATCTGAACACAGCACTGCAACCACACACAACACAAGTCATCATTCAGTGTAGCACAAGGTGCCACTTGTACTAGTACAGGAAGCACAATTAGTAAATATGAATGATATTGCACTTTTTTTTATGTAGGAGAGAGAGTCAGTCAAGTGCAACAATATATATATAAAAAAAGGCCCACTTGCACTTGCTTGTATGTCCCCACACAAAACCTCACACCTGACTGATTATTTCAATCGATGCATGGCAATCAGCGCCTAGCAAGATGAATCAGCACAGTAATCACCCTAAGTTAGATAGTTTACAAATCATTGCTGCCAACAGGACGCTGAGTTCGCGGTGGGTCCCTTCACCATCACGCCGCAGCGGGAGACTATCTGTGACATGTCTGTCCCGCTTTCTGGGGCAAACAAGGCAATGATGATGGAGAGGCCGAGGTTGCGGACAGACATGGCGGGCTTCCTGAAGGCCTTCACACTGGAGGTGAGGCCTGAGGCGCAAGGTCTGAGGCTGCTGACACATTCTTCACCAAGCAGCGGTGTCACAGGTGCTGAGGTGGCGGTGTCGTCCACAGGTGTGGCTCCTGACGGCGATGAGCATGTTGGCAATCAGCTGCGCCACCATAGTACTGATGAAGATCGAGGGACGCGTCTTTGGCCACGTCGTCAAGAACCTTTACTGGCACACTATCCTGTGGGTGATCAAGTCCTTCGCACAGGAGGGTGAGCGGCGCACCTCATCACTGGGGAAGGAGTGAATTGTTTCTCAAACTGTCTTTTTTGCCAATGATGGAGCAGCACATTACATACGCTATGCACGCTTTCCCTAAGCTGTGGGCACACTAGTCACGGTTATTGGTGTGCTGGGCACTTCTGGCTGACCTGGCACTGTTTCACTTAGGCGTGATGGTCACGCTTCCCACAGCAGGAAAAATATTGGTATTCAAATTTCTGGTCTCATTTTACCACCTTATATTATTCTCAGGTTCTCTGTGGCTGCCGCCCTATGATACAGGCCGCGTGCTGGTCACCACCTGGCTGCTGGCGTCCCTGGTGTTCATGTCCTCCTACAGCGGCATCCTCACCGCCATGCTCACTCTGCCCCGAGTCACCATTCCCATTGACTCCCTGGCAGACCTGGTGGCGCAGGACGACCTGCCCTGGAAGCTGGAGGGAGGAACATCGCTGCATCAGTACTTCAGGGTAACACGTGGCAATCCACCACATTGTGTCACAGCCAGGTAGAGGAAAAGATTCACAGATCAGCCATTGGAAACTTTTATTTTATGAGGATCCGCCTCGCACACTCACACAAAAGGAGAACACAGTACCACGGTTAAATATTTTGATAAAAATATTTGACTGGTTGCCGTGGTTCACCCAAACCTTTAATTATTTACCTTCCGGACTGTATATACTATTAATCTAAAGTGAGGAGCGCCAGGAGAAATATTCAGCAACATTTGGAAAATGTCTTTGAAGGAGGCGAAGAGCGGCGTACAGCTGGAGGTATACCAGCGTCTGGGCGGCACCTTCAAGGACTGCTGGGAGGCGCGTCATGAGGTGGTGGATGGGAAGTACGTGGCCTTGTGTGACGACACAACCATCATCAAGGTCATGGCGTGGGACTTTGGGTGAGTCTTGGAGAAGGACAATGTTAGAAATCTTTAAATTTATACTTTAAATGAGTTTAGTCCTAATAATACTCGTATAATAATAAAAAATCTTAGCATTCCTCCATATTATTTGAGTTTACTCTTAATGAGCTGCCTGGCCCACAGCACCACCGGGGACTGCCACATCTACATGGCGCGGGAGAGCGTCATCTCCAGTGTGTGGATGGGAATTGCCTTCAGGAGGAACTCTACTTACATTCGCCAAGCCAACAGATTGTGAGTCTCATCATTACATAAGTATTTACCACAAGCATCTCGTCGATATTAAATAGTGAATGAAACTTTTCAATGATATTACATACGTTTCAAAGCACTAATATGAATGAAGATGAACCCTAAAGTGACCTGAAGTGACAAAGAGTTTGTGATGCAGCATTCGCATGATGACGGAGGCGGGGCTAGTGCAGCAC